>NC_088931.1:24202500-24467500 GCF_038396675.1 Hydra vulgaris
GTAAAGTGATTGGTTTAATTTTGTTTACCTTTGGAAGAACAATATTCGATATAACGTACGACAAAACTCCTCCTGCAATAAAGGAAGCAGAAAAAGCTATTACGTTGTTTCGCTCTGACATGATAACTTCTTCACAGTCGCAGAGTAAAATTACGTTTTCGCCTCTGCATAGCTCGCACTGAATGAGATAATTAAGTCCGATCAAAAGTGTTTTGTGTATTTAAAGACGGAATTTGAAAAGATTTACCGGATAAAATGTCCGGAAAAAGTCATTTTCGCGACACGTTAGTGTAACAAGCCCAATGGCGTAGGTACAATGTTACAGTTGAAATATACTCATCTAGGTGCTCTTAATGGCAGCAAATTCCAGATTTCAAAAAAAAATTTTTTTTTATTTAACAAATAGATGATGTTAGAATTTACAGTAAAAAATAAAAAGATTTTGTGTTACTAATAGCATCTTCCTCTTTCTGTTTTTTGATCTCGCGCTTTTTGTGTTTATTTAGATATTGCTGTTTTGTATTTAATTTAGACTACATTAAATAAAAATTGAGATTAAAATAAAATTGAAATAGAAATAGTTTGTAATTGCGTATTAAATCAATATGTTCATGCTTATGTTAAATAACAATGTTTTGAAAAAAATCATGGTGATTGGAGCCTGGGAACAATAATATCCCAAAAAGTTGACCCTCTCTGTTCCCTATAACCTGAATGTGAGGTCAATGAGTTTATAAAATATATTTAGAGTTGCTAAACTTTAGAATATGATACTAAACGTTAAAGTATGATACTAAAATTAATTTTATCAGTTTTAAGCTTTATTTAACAATCTTTAAACGTTTAAATGTGATGAACACGTACAATTCCGATAAACTGAATTAATCAGACTCAATTAACACAAATAATATTATCGGTAGTAAAAATAAAAATATTGGTAGTACAATTTAATTACTTACAAAGTAATAACACTTTGCTAGTATTTTTATTTTATGTTATCATAATGATTCATTACCTAAATGATTATTCATTACCTAAATGATTATTTAGTTTGTAATTAGAAAAATTTGTAATAAAAATTAAAATTACTTGTCTGCTTACAATGCGTTTTCTGTCTTTAACTTTATTAAATTTTAGAAACTATCAACTAATTTATCTAAAATATCGCAGAATAAACCCATATTGCTAGAAACCATTCCTAAAAAAAGTATTACTAATTGGTACAAAAAAGTACTATAATTGGTTCTTATGAGAACATAAAAAACTGTATTCTTCCAGGTCTTTTGCTGTTCAATAAAACAAGGAATAGTTCCTCACCAACTAAAAGTCGCCAAAGTTGCACAAATATTTAAAGGAATAATTAAATATAACTAATTATTATCCAACTTCTGTAATCTCTGGTTTTTCGAAGGTTTTTAAATTTATTTTTTAGGATAAAATCTATATAAGTAATAATTCTAATGAACACCCAGCACTTTATCTGAGAAATCATAAGAACTTTATCTTAAGAAATCATAAATTACCGATGGAATTTTCATTGATCTTTCAAAACCCTTTGATACAATAGATCATGAAATTCCTATTAAAAAAACCCAAACAATTATGGAGACTATAGTAATTTTTTAGAATTTCTAAAAATCTATTTAAGCTATTGTAAATAGCTTGTGCAAATAAATGTATCTTTCACTAAATTTACTTTGTATAACATGTGGTGTTACCCAAGAGTCTATACTAGAACCACATCATTTTCTAAATTTTTCTAAATATTTTATATTAATGAGCTTTATAATGCCTCAAATTTAATGACAATAATGTTTGCTGATAATATACATTTTTTTTCTATCTAGTAATAATACCTCAACACTTTTAACATGACCGACGACACAGGTTTTGAGGTGGAGGGGCACAATCGTCAATTTCTAAAAAAGTCCTCTATATCTAGAATTTTCTCTAAATAATAAAAAAAGGTCCTTTAGAGAAAAAGTGGGGCACGTCCCCCCCTTCCCTAACTTTTCTACTAACTTATACAATGCCATTTAAACTATGCAAATAGCTCATCGGGTAGTACTAAAAAAAGTCACTTAGGTTCACTTTATTTGCAACTGAAGCATCTATCACGTTTAATAAACTTTAAGGATCGTTATACTTGAACCAAACTTCTTCTATTCGAAATGAATATTTTTAATATAGATCAAATAAATGTTATTATTGTTTTTTGCTTTATGTTCAAATGTAAAATAAATTAAAAACTTGTTTCGTTCTATGAATAGTATACTACGATACCATTATTTGAGTTTTTAAATTTATCTATTCCTAGTAAACACAGAATCATGGTCAATATTTAGTTGAAAATAGTCAAAAATAATGAATAAAACTTTCAGCAACCAATTATTGATAAAATGTAGTTGATTTGAAGATCTACATTTCAAACCTTTTAATGCATTTTATGTAACTTATGTACATAAGTCAATATTGTAACGTCAATATTGTAACGCCAATACTGAGTCAATATTGTACGTTTGATAAACATGTTCACTAAAAGAATTAAAGTGTACATTTAAATCTTTAAATGCATACGTTTATGTCGATTAAACGTTTTCAATATTGACTTATAATAATCAATATTGTAAACCTTTAATTAAAGTTTAATAAGCGTATACATTTAAAGGATTGAAATGTACGCCTAAAATTATTTATATAAAGTTTGAATACTTTTTGATGATTTTGTTCGAATGGATTAATAACATTTAAATTTTGAAATTAAAAAAATGATGCATTTTTTAATTTCAGTTTTTTATTAAACAACATTGCATCACAAGTAATATCGTAGGGCACTGTTAAAAAACTCCGTATTATTTATAGAGACTTTTTCCGTTGTTGTGTTTCGGAAAAAATCCGTTTTCAATAAATTACGGTCTTTTACCTATACTTTTAAGACTTTCAAAATAATCACATCATTTTATATGATTTTGTTCGTATTTATGATCAGGAGAAGTTCCGTAACTTTAAATTACGGACTTAAACCGTAGTTTAGACTCTAATTAACAGAGCGCCAAATTTCTTTTTCACGAGGAGAAATTATACTCGTATGTAATTTCTCCTGTTAGAGATTTTAATATATTTACATTTTTTTTACTGGTACTAAAGTGCTATATGTTGTTAGAAGAAGTACATTCACAAAAATTCTTTTTAATTTAGATTAAGGATGCTGTTATAAATAGATATAAATATTTATTAAAAATAGATACTTCTGTAAATTAGTGAACGCTAACCGCTCCTTAGAAAGGCTGAAAAAACTATTTATTATTTCCACAGTGAAAAACCGTAGTTTATTCACTGTGGAAAGAAGTGTACACCACGTATGTTCGTCCTCATCGAAAGTACGCTATCCAAGCGTGGCCACCTTACCAACAGGCAGGCATAGAAGCGCTAGAAAAGTTCAAAACCGTTCTACAAAAACAATTTCTGAGATTAGGCATTGCACTGCCGAGCAGCGAAAAGTCATGTTAGGTCTTGCGACACTTGAAGAAAGAAGAATAAGAGGTAATTTAATTCTGATGTTCAAGTTCATGCGTAGATTTGATAAAATAAACTTTCACGTATTACTCAATTGTCCTTCGTCGTCAAAGTATATTATGCTTGGTCATAGTCAAAGACTTGCACAGTAAAGAGTACTCAATTTCATGCCAAGAGAGAAATTCTTCACGAACCGTGTTGTGTTGCAGAGGAATACTCAGCCGCAAATAGTAATTGACGTGACTTCTGTCGACAATTTCAAAAATTGACTAGATGAACATTTAAATTAAAAAAAAGAGAATTTTTAATCGATAAGTGGAAATAAATTCTCTCCACTTACGTTTCCAGTACTCTATTATGTTCTTAAAGTGGTACACCACCAAATATTCTAAAATGTTCAAGTTTAAAAAAAAAACGATAAAGTTTTTATATCAATAAAAATTGTATTAATTAAGAATGCTATTTTGAACTTCATTTTACCTTGCCTCGATTACTTTGCCTCGAATTTATCGAAAAACATTCATTTTAATGGGTCCATTAAAAACACGATAACTTGAAATATATTAACACAACATCCACGAAATTTTTTACATATGTTCTAGACATGTCAGGTAAGGTATTGACACTTGGATTTTGAAATTTTCAAAGTACATAAAAAATTATATCAATTTTTTTACATCAAGTTAAAAAAAAAACTTTTTTAGACCTTAAAATTAATAAAAAAAAGATTGGAGCAAAATTCAAAAATTTCAAAATTTTATTCCTTAGAAAATAGTATAATAAACATTTTCTGAAAATTTGAAGTGATTTGCACTTCTGCTTCACAAGTGATTTGCACTTCTGCTTCACAAGTGATTTGCACTTCTTCTTCTCAAGTGATTTGCACTTCTGCTTCACAAGTGATTTTCACTTCTGCTTCACAAGTGATTTGCACTTCTTCTTCTCAAGTGATTTGCACTTCTGCTTCTCAAGATATCATGTTTACAATCAGACAATGTTTAGCATAATTTGAAAACGGAGAAAAACGCAACGGAAAACTAAATATTCTTGTCATGAATTCTTGTCTTGTTTTGAATTTTCATCGATAACGTCTCACATCGAGTTGGTATGCTGGGCAAATGTGCTTTTTGTATAGCTTTATTAAGTTCGTCTGTGATTCTTTTGCTGTTTTTAAGAGCAAAAGAAATAGATTCAGATGAAGAGTCAGAAGAATCAGAAACAATTTCGAGTAGTGCCTCATTTGAAACAGAAAGTTCAACTTCTGATTCAGACTCATTAGCTGTTAATGATGTAGCTGGATTTGTAGCGTCTAGTCTTTCAAGTAACTCAACTATTAATTTGCGACATTTTATTGAAGTCGGAACTGTTACTAGCTCTATTTCAGATTCGGACTGAATGTTGGTTCTACCATTGTGCAGATACTGAAGGATCCCACTTGCATCGGTACGATGCAAGTGGGATCCTTCGTTGCAACGCCTTTGTTGCATTCGAAGAACGAGAGATGAATGCAACTTTTGACTTATAACGTTTTTAGCATCTTTAAGTTTTTTTAACATAAAAGTTATGGCAACATCGGCTGTAAACAAATTAGCATCCCGACGGCAAAGGGCCTCAATTGTTGCTTTTACTGGAAGTAGCGCATTAATGATAGCAGATACAGTTTTAAGCTCAATATTAGATAAAGCCAAAGATTCACCTTCCGGTAGACTTATGTCTATTAATGCCTTTTGTATACAATTTTTTAATAAATAGACGCGTTGAAGCATTGACAAAAGACTATTCCATCTTGTCTTGCAGTCTTTAATTAGAGCTATTTGTTTCCAAAATTCAGCCGCAACATACTTCTGCAAGATATCGTTTTTTTTTTGGTGATTGTCTGAACATTACTATTACTTTTCGTACCTTTTTGATCACTGGACCACAATTTACCTTAGTAACATCAAATTCGTTTCCTCGATGCCAATTATGACTAGCATCAAAATCAACCAGTTTATCGTTGTCAGAAAATCATCATCCTCGCAAGAGTTACTCTCTGAAAAATCGTCTTCTATATCTGATTGTTCGTCTTCGTCGAATTGCTGATCTATTTCTCTTTCTATACCCTGTTTTTGATATAGTACAATAACGGTCAGTTGCACACCATGGGCAAAACATAACTGTTGATTTACAGGTAATATTCTCCCAAATTTTTTCATCACACTTGCTCCGTCAGTCATAATACCAACAATATCTTTTCTCAAATCAAGTCCATGTTGTGCAAGCTTTTGTTCTAATAGCTCAATACACTTATCTGCAGACATTGATCCCGTTATACGAATTAAGCCTAAGCTCCAGAACTGACAATTTTGTGCATGTAAATTAATATTCATGTAGCAACGGTTACGCAATGATGTCCATTCATCAAAAGATAAAGAAAATCTTTCTCCTACACCGAATTCAGGTTTTTTTTGCTAGCTATTTCAGTAATAAAAAAACTCCTTATTTTTTTGCTGTAATCTACAACCATTTTACGCTCAGTGTTGACTGTTGTGGGTAAACTTTTGAATCCTGTAGCTATAAGACCTCCACGTATATCACTAGAACGGCATATCACGTTGAACGAAATCCCATCAATGGCTGTTAATCGTGCAAGTGTAGCAGGAAGTGATTTTTCTTCTCGCTCCAATATCGGAAAATAATTGGTTAACGTTTTTGTTTTTTTTATTGGTGGTTCATCTCGTGTGTTTACTGAAATAGTAGTTGGTGTGAGGTTAATTTTATGGACGGAAAGTAGATTAAGTTAATTTTAAAGTTAATTTTAAAGTTAATTTTAAAGTTAATTTTAAAGTTAATTTTAAAGTTAATTTTAAAGTTAATTTTAAAGTTAATTTTAAAGTTAATTTTAAAGTTAATTTTAAAGTTAATTTTAAAGTTAATTTTAAAGTTAATTTTAAAGTTAATTTTAAAGTTAATTTTAAAGTTAATTTTAAAGTTAATTTTAAAGTTAATTTTAAAGTTAATTTTAAAGTTAATTTTAAAGTTAATTTTAAAGTTAATTTTAAAGTTAATTTTAAAGTTAATTTTAAAGTTAATTTTAAAGACGGAAAGTGCGTATGGAGACCTTTCATTGATCCACCTCCAATTTTTAAATTTTTTTTGCAGTCAATAAACTTACACATTGCTGTTTGCCCTTTTTTCTTCTCTTAAAAAATGTTTCCAAACAGCAGAATTACTTTTTTTGCCATTTTCCATGTACGAAGCCATTATAATTTTAGAAAATTTACTGTTCAAAAAACCAGCAATTTTATTTTTTATTAAAACTTGTACTTTAAAATAGTCACAAACAGATAACGTCTATTCGAGATAAAAATTGTCAGAAAATTGAATAAATGCGACTAAGCACCAAAAATTTTTAAGAATGTAATTGCAATCCAATTTCAATTGTTATAACAACTTTAATCCAATTATTCAAAAACATAACTGCAAGAATTTCGAAATTGTTAAGTTCGAATTTATGCAATCGAACAAAAAAAATAATTTAATTTAAAAATTTTTAACTGAAAACGATTTCAAAAAAAATCCCGGGATTAAATGCTTAATCCCGGGATTTCGGGATTGTTAAAAACCGGGGAATCCCGGGATTTCGGGATCCCGGTATTCCCAACTAGGGAATCCAATTACGATTATCGATTACCCGAGTACCCGAGTAATTGATACTTTATAAGCAAGTTTCGAGTAGTCGACTACTCGGAATACTTTTTTCGAGCATCGAGTATAATATTTAAACAAAAAAATGTAAATATTGCACATTCATTTAACTATTAATCAATCGAGTATCGGTATTCTACCGTTTTTTCTTCTTTTAATAAGTTTTTTCTTCTTTTAATAATTCTTCTTTCTATAATGAAGTTGAAACTACCGAACAAAATGAGGTAGCTGATGCATTTGCTTTTGATGGTAACTTAAATTTCCAAAATGATTTAGTTAGACAATTACCTATCTTTCGTGAAGACATTGGCAAAATTCTTGATGAAACACGAAAAATTGTTAAATTTTTCAAATATTCTTCAGTTCGAAGCAGTGTTCTTGAAAAGCATATAATAGATCAAGAAGGCAAAAAGTTACGATTGCTACTCGATTGCAAAACAAGATGGAACTCAATAATACCAATGGTAAATCGTTTCATAAAAATATACGATTGTATACAAAAGGCTCTAATGGAATTAGGTCAGCAAAAATGTTCACAAAAAAATATCAAAGTTTTAGAAGAAATATCACATGTTTTACAACCGGTTGAGCTTGCTGTTAAAGAGCTCAGTAAAGATAATAATAATCTTTTAAAAGCTGAAGGAGTATGCATTTTTTTGCTAAACAAACTAAAAGAAACAAATACGCAGTTAGCCATGGAAATGTTCACTGCTTTGAAGAAAAGAATTGAAGAAAGACGAAATGAGGATGTTGTATCACTCTTGCGTTTTTTACAATCTGGAAATTATCCTAAACCAGAGATTACCTGCCATTTTACTTATTTAAAAAAAAGTTCTATTCATTTATTGGCTAAAGAAACCTTCAAAAGGCTGTTCAATAAAGATCCTGCAAACACACAGATGGATACAGAGTTAACAATTGAAAATGAAGAAATAATTTCAAATAATGGTTTGGTTTCAAATTATGATGAACTCCAAAAAACAATTGAATTAATTATGACTGTTCCGAAAGAAAATAATGAGAGAAAATCCACATTGGAAAAAGAAATGAAGTTGTGGGAGAAAGATTGTTCAAAACGAGGTGACTCTATTGGAAAACTTTTTACAGCATTATTGACAATACAACCAACGTTAACAGTAAGTGAAAGAGTGTTTTCGGTAGCTTCAGCTTTTGTCACAAAAACCCGAAATCAGTTGAAAATGGAAACGGTTGACAAACTTGTATTTTTAAAGTATTATTTTTTAAATAAAAAATAGAATTAAAACTAAAATTGTTGCATTTTATTTTAAATTTAATTAATACAACATGGTGTGGGTAAATTTTTTTTCCTTTACCCGGATACCCAGGTACCCGGGTAATTAAAAAAATAAATACTCGATTACCCGGATAACGTAAAAATACGATTATTTGGACTCACTATTCCCAACCTCACTGTCAATTGAACGAAATATCAAAAATTCACTTTTTTTTTTCAACCTTGAGGAAATATTTGGTGTTGTACCACCTTAAAGTATGGTACTTGTGTCGCAGATGTGCACAAGTATTTTAAGACTGTTAGTATAGAGGTGTCTGATGCAGCACATCTTGGTTGGTAATTTAAACATAACGAATATTTATGATTTTACAAAAGTCTATACATTTATTACGGATTGTTGTAAGTATTGTTTATACCAGGGTCAAATGTTTATACCAGGGTTGGCAACCTGCTGCTCGCAAGCAGGTTGCCGACCCTGGTATAAACATTTGATGCTAAAACTTCAATGTTATAATGCGACTCTCCGGTTCCACGCACAAAATATTATAATATTGAACTAGTTTGCTTTTTGTGGGATTGGATTAGGTCTACAGTTGAAGTAAGGAGGATTGGAACATTCACATTTTGTGACTCTGCGCTGTACATAACCTAATGTAAAAATATCATGATAAATATTTAACATTATCTAGAAGTAGGTCTGTTGACGGGCACGTTGGTTACTACCATTATCCCAAATTACCTAAATGCTAACGTTATCCATGCAAGTTATTTCATAACTTTCAGATTAATATATATATATACATATATATATATATATATAAATAAATATATATATATATATATATATATATATATATATATATATATATATATATATATATATATATATATATATATATATATATATATATATATATATTGCAATTATTAATCGTAATATAACAATTTAAAAATATAAACTTGTTTTGTGAAAGAAAATCTTGAAGATCTTATCAAAAATTTCAATAGTTGCGATTTCTTTATCTTAGTAAGAATTTCGGAAAACATCGAGTAATACTCTCCTCCGTCAAAGTTTTAATGTTTCTCTTTGTTCTTTTAAATTCCTTAACTGGAAGAATTTTTTTTTATAATTGGCGTAATATCAACTTGTAGTTCTTCGATAAGTTGAGTGAATTTAATTTTTTTTACCTTCTATCATGCACTAAAAGAAGTTTAAACTAATAGTGTTGCATGTAGTAATCACTTTTACTCTTATTCAATCAAATTTGCTACTATCAAATATGATAAAATATTCGTCAGAGATTTTCGTAAATAATTTTAATTTTAAATGATACTTAACGGAGTTTTGTGAAATAATTCTGTACATTTTTTATTACGCTAGCACGTTTTAATTTATAGCACTTTACGCTAAGCATGGGCGTTAGGCGGTCCGTAAAAAACCGTTAATTTCCGTTGCGTTAAAAAAAATTAACGAAATTTCCGTTAAAATCCGTTACGTTAAAATTTATTAACGGCAATATTCCGTTAACGGACGTTAACTTATTTTAACGGACGTTAAACTCCGTTAACGGCCGTTAATTAAAAGATACAACAAAACACATGTATATTTTTAAATGTAAACAAAGTAGGGGAGACCGGGGCTAGTTGGCTCGGTTTTTACTCTATGAGCTCTGTAGCCCTAACAGTACATTTTTTTAAAAATATTAAAGTGTAGTCTTAAAGAGTATAGATTAGGGTATCTTATAAAATTTGTATTCATTTATAAAAAAAAATTCTTGGGGCCTTTCCGGACCCTCAAAAAAAAAAAAAAATTTGCGCTAACTTACCCCACCACGGGGTAAGTTGGCGCAAACTATAAAAATGATTATTAATGCACTATTAAGTGCAAAATTAATAGAAATTTTTTTAAAATTAATTTTTGCAACAATTTTATCCCAAAATTTAATATTACTTTTAGCTGGTACCAAATATTAGTCCGTATAAAAGCCAAACAGTAACCCACCTTTTATCTGTGGAAAAAAAAAATAAACAAAATTTTTTTTAAATTTTTTTGGAAGAATAAATATTTTCAATATTGTTAAAAATAAAAAAAATAAAAAAAAATAATTTTATAAAAATAAATATTTTTTTCCATAGTAAATGCTATGAGCCAACTTACCCCGTAAAAAATTTGTCAACTTACCCCGAAAGCTTTTTTTTTAATAAACAGTCTATAGATACTGAAAAACGGCAGCTTTGAAAAAAAAGTCTGACTGGATATAGTAAACCAATTGTGACTGGAACTTTTACAAAAATTTTTTTTTTATACGACTAAATATTTTCTTTGTAAAGTAAAAAGCAAGCGATGTTCTAAAAGTTACGTTTTTGTCCAAAAAACGCATAAATCTCAATATCTCCCATGCGCATGCGCGAATCCTGACAATACTACAGTGAATGATGAAATGGTCAATGAGGAAGTTTCTGAGTAATTTTTGTCACTTTCTGATGAAATGCTCTAAAGATAAACGCAGTTCGTCAACTTACCCCTGCGGCCAACTAGCCCCGGTCTCCCCTAATATTGAAAATTAAAATAGTTGCAAATCAGATAAAATCTATATTTTTAAAAGCAAACAAAATAATATTAAAACACCAAGACAGAGTTGTCCATTGTAAAAAAATAAAAGCTATCATTCTTCTTCTTTTTCATTCACAGAATCGTTCAATTTCCAGTTTTTCACTTTCAAAGTTGTCATGGCAAAACACCAATTGTCTTATTGTGTCAGTGCAAAAGTTTTCTCTGCAAAAAGTTACGATATTTTCTGACGAACTGAAAACCCTTTCAGACGGGGAACTTGATGCAGGAATGCAAAATATGGATCTGGAAATTTTAGCCAAGATAGGAAGAACCTTTGAATTGTCTTTCCACCAATTTAAAACGTTTGTGTTGCTTCTGGTGACAGGCTTTAATATTGAAAAAAAAGAGGACATTTCCTCTTCAATTAAAGATATATCACCCATTGTAATATCTTTGACATGTGACATACTAGCAACACAAAAGTCAATTGGCTCCATGAACTAAAAATCTTCTGTGCTTGCTACAGAAATAACTTTTCCAGGGTTGGGATTATAGATGGCCACTATTTATCTTTTGGTTGATTCAAAACACTAAAAAAATAGCACAATGTTGTAATACTTTTTAAGTTTTTATAATAAAATGTATAGTTAAACTTACTTCAAATTTTTCTAAAACAGCTCCTCGATAATATGGACGTAGAAAATGTGCAACAAAATGTTGCTAAAATCCTCTGAACCGCATTTTGGCACTTTATTTTCAATTTCAGTAAGCAAGGATTCAATAAAAGCTTTTATGCTCGGTAATAAAGTAACATCTTCATTTTTTTATTTGTAAGGTGCACAGTAATGTTGTAAAAAGCTGCCATAACATTTTGAATCGTCGGAACGTTATCAGAAAGCATATCACTTATTTTTTTAAATTCTGTCAAGATTGGTAAAAGTTGATTCAATATAACAAAGTGTCTAGCATCAGGAATTATTTTTTGTAACAACTTCTGAGTCTCTAATAGACTCAGAGAGACAACTTCTGAGTCTCTAATAGACTCTAGAGCTGGTCTTAATTTCAATATCGATTCCACCATCATGATGTGGCTGTTCTATCGCATTTTAACGGAAGCGATTACTTTAACATAAGGCACTATAAAAGAAGCAAATATCATGTTATATTACAACTAATTGAATATTATGAATAGAAATTTAGGCACAAAGTAATTTAAAAAAACCAACCATCAAGTTTATTGCATTCTTTTTTAATTTCTTTACAAGTTAAGAATGATTGAGGAGTTTTAGAAGAAAGTTTTATGCAGATGTCAAGAGCATCTTGAACTTCATTAACCTCTTCAAATAAATTTTGTTTCATTGTTTTTAATGCTCTACCTAAACAAGTGTTAATCCTATGTTCGTAAGACAAATTAGCATAAGTTACATACTTTGAAAGCGTCATTGTTTTTATCATGTCGCTTGCAGCATCAGTTATCTCCACTTTTTGTTTTGCTTTCAAACCGACTACTGACTCAATCATTTTGTCTATTCCATTAGCAATATGTTAAGCAGTATGGCGTTCTGAAAACTCTTCACAGCTAATAACAAACTTTCTTAAAGTATAATCATCAGCAATATAATGCAGAGTTAAAGTAATAAATGAATCTACTGCTCTAGAGTAGGTACTTTGATAAAAAATTCAATATAATAATACAATTACAAAACTTATATTGTTACATAGAGCTTAATAAGAGCTATCCAATGACGTCTCATTTGTCTGTCTATGTTAATCATTTGTCTGTCTATGTTAATTATGACGGAAGTTATGATTTTTTTTCCGCGTGTAAAAGTGGTAATTTCTGCTATAGAAAATTAAGAAAAACCGTGACCGATATTTTGTGTTACTGGCACTAAAAACTGCATAACTAAAAAACCGACTGAGATAATGTAATAAAATTTAAAACAGTGATTCATCATTATTAGATCTATATTTTATTACAATTTTTATGGATCAAATAGCTTACTTTCATCTTATCAGATGCAAAAAACAAAGTGGGGTGGAGGTGAATTTTGACGAGGGTGCATTTTAAAAATTAATAGTTCACAAACTAAGTGCAAAGAAGACTAATTTTTCTAAGGTATATGACTCATTACATAAACTTTATGTTTAAGGTACAAATTACTAGTCTGCTGAAAGGAGGCTCATATGAATATTAATTATTAATATAATATTGAAAATCTTTTAAAATGGAGTAAAATTGACAACAACATAAAGTTAAACACAATTAATCATAAAAAATTATACGTTTAAAAAAACAAAAAAATTAAAATGCATAACTAAAATAAAATACTATTGCAAACATTTGTCTAATATTTAAATACCGGTAACTAAATGCAGAATCAATAGAAAACTAAATCACCAAGAGCAACGTCAGCTAAGAGGCTATCTACTGGTATTTTAAAGTCTTCTGCATCATCTTCTTCTTCATCCTCTTTCCAATATGCAATTCTAAAAATAACAACTTTTCCAGTAACAGGTGGTAACTTCATAACTATTCTTCCCTTATAAGCTACATCATTCCCCTCCTCATTCCATAAATGTTCAACTCTAGCTCCTCCAATTTTAACTGGATCCTTATTTAACATTTCTAATACTTTGATCCTTTGGTATTCTGAGAGCGAAGAGAAAATGGAATTATGTACAATACCTAAACTATCATGCCAAACTTTTTCTCAACCCAAACATTATTAACAGGGACACTAACTGCCTTATCTTGCATGAACTGGGTCGGTGTAGAGAGTTCACCAGTCAAGTACCTTGACAGCTGCCTTTTTAAAACTGTCACTGTAGCATTAGCTATCATTTTTAAAACAGAAAGCAATTGCTTTAAATACTTCCCTTCAATAATGCGTAACGCAACCAATGTCTCATCAGAAATCAGTGGGCGACCAAATGCATCTAACTGTGACGACAATAGAAACTCCGGCTCATCACAAAGTATTTCCACAACCTTAATTGGAGACTTGAGATACTCAGCCTAAAAAGAAGTTATCTTTTTAGATCATAAATAAATACATGCATTAAATGTTTAAATTACATTGTAAGAAGAAAAAACATTGAATACCAATTCAAAATGGTTTCTTTGTTTTTCCTCTGCATAAAAAAGGGCCATCCAAGGTCCAGTTAAGAATTTGCCCCAGAGTCCAAGGGCTTGTAGATGGGTCATTATCTCCTCATTCTTGAAATCTCTTAGTAGAGATGTCCTCAGTAAAGTTGTGTTGTTGCAGTACTTCTCCAGATAGTTGACTAGTAATTGTCTGTGCCTAAAAACAGAATAAAACAAATTATGCATTTTCTATTGGAAAATCAAGTGCATGAACTAGATAGTTGAATACCAATTGTCAGTACCTGTATACAATGCCAGCTGAACAAAACAGTATGTGCAATCGGTTGCCAACATACCTTGGAAAAGTACTGCAAGATAATCCACTTTGCTTGAGAAAGGATTTAAATCCAAGCAGATCTCCTTTGGCCTTGAATCTGAAATACAATAATGTAGACTTCAAATATAGCAAGCAATTAAACTCTGATTTTATAAAAAAAAGTAACAATATGCAGTTTGTTTACATTATTTGAATCAAATACATAATTCAAACATTGATCTTAACTTTGAAATGCTGTACAAAAGATTTGCAGCTCAGCAATCTGACCCATAAGTGGTACTTGGTATTGTATCATTCAGCTTTTGAAGAGCTTTCCTGGTCTCACTGGCTATTCCATCAAGTGGATGCAGATGACAGTTTAACTCTAACAGCTCTTTTTCAAGTATGCTGTTTAGTTTTACAACTGCTGTGTGGTTAACCGAGGCCCTGCCTGTCAGCGTTGACATTATTTTGCCCATTAGTTTTTTCCTTATATCAGCAATCTCTAATTTATAATATGCTGGATATGTGTTGGCTAAATTCTCAATGGTATCAGTAATGTGTTTTACATAGTCCTCTGCCTTGCCTCCTAGTAATTCAGTGATGCTGGGTGTAAGGATCAAATTCATTTTGCTTAGTAGCAAAATGAACTTGATTTATGTGACTGCCCTTAATTGTTGTTGCATTAAATGCTAATGTCACAACATCAGTATTTATTATTGTTTCTGCCACTTGTAGCAGAGCAATTACTCCCATTTCTCTGGACAACTGCGCAATCGTTGACAGATTGGGCACATGACATGATCACTTTAGCTATGGCATCTACAGGCACGTAGCTTTCAAGACAATGGTAAACAACCAGACGCACTGAGGCATTGAAACTTTTCTTTTCTTTTATAAAAATTGAACCCTTTTCAATTTGATTGATGTTGCAGCTTAGATGGTCTATGGTAATATCATTTTCTTTCAATGCTAAGTCTTGAGCTCTAAGTTTTTTTTCTAAATCTAAAATAGTAAATTCTAATGTCAGGATCTTCTTCTTAAAACTTTTATTTTCTTTACCAAACTTTTGCATTTGAGGTTCAACTTTTTCAAAGATTTTGTTAAAGATATAACATCAACTTCAAATTTTTGGGCCTTCAACTGATATTTTGAGATCCGGCTTGAGGTTCTTTTAATTAGTTGGCTAATTCTCTTAACATAAAAAGTCTTGCTGATTGTTGTTTTCTCTTTTTTTTACTGTTTTGATTACTGTCTTAAGCTTTTTGTTTTGAGTAAGTAAGGCTTTATTATAAAGTTTCCTTTTTTCACAGGAATGACATTCTCTGTCAATCCTAGTCTTTAATGAAGACACAGAAGGAGGTGTCTTTAATGGAGACACAGAAGGAGGCATCTTCGGCTGAACAGGGAGAAGTGATGCCCTGGCTAGTGGAAACTTGAAGTCTTCACTTGAAAAACAACTATCCTATCCCAGCTATAATGTATGTGTCTTTTAAAAAACCGGATTTTTTCGTTAACTCTCAGAATTGATAGCGTTAATGATGAAACTTTACATTCATTTTTATTAAATTGCTGAATTAAATATTTAGCTGTTTCTGTAGCATTTCTGTTCTTATGCATGCATGTATGTATATATGTATGTATGTATGTATGTATGTATGTATGTATGTATGTATGTATGTATGTATGTATGTATGTATGTATGTATGTATGTATGTATGTATGTATGTATGTATGTATGTATGTATGTATGTATGTATGTATGTATGTATGTATGTATGTATGTATGTATGTATGTATGTATGTATGTATGTATGTATGTATGTATGTATGTATGTATGTATGTATGTATGTATGTATGTATGTATGTATGTATGTATGTATGTATGTATGTATGTATGTATGTATGTATGTATGTATGTATGTATGTATGTATGTATGTATGTATGTATGTATGTATGTATGTATGTATGTATGTATGTATGTATGTATGTATGTATGTATGTATGTATGTATGTATGTATGTACATGTTGTAAGACCCAACATTGCCAATCTTTCAGTATAATTTGTATGTTTTAGTTTAGGTGCTAATTTTGTTGCTCGTTTTTGAATTTTTTTTTTAGGTAATTAAAAATTTTTTTTTTATTACTTGGACACCATTCTGGATAGGATTTCTAACAGCTGTAAACAGAAACCGTAAAACAGCTGTTTTTTAGCCAAAATCGGAAAACAGGAAACAGCAGTTTTTTTGCTAACTGTTTTCCTATTTTTGATTTTTATACAAATATTTTTTTCTAATAGGAAATTAAAAAAAAAAAAATTTTTTAATTAAAAAGAACAGTTTGATTTTTGAACAATTTCTGGATTTTTAATATGAAACAAAGTATGAATCTATGAATTAAACTTAAAAAAATTTGTTTTGTGAAGCGAGTGTAACGATTGTTACGAAACCAACTCCTTAAGGACATTAATTTCTAATACTCGTTTAGAATAATCATTAAAGATTGCAACACAAGCAGTTTCCTTTAGAGAACTTTATATGAATTTAAATGAATTTAAATGAATCCCTTTGTATGAAAAACTATATAATGATTGCAAAACTATTCCCTTAAGAGATTCATTCCGTTTGAGGAATTCTCGCCGTAACGCTAAATTCGACAGAGTTGGAACAACGATAGGAAAGACTAGGCTTAGTTTTAACATAATATAACTACTTGTAATAATTTAATATAATATAGAAGTAAATGTTAAACAAAAACATAATACTGATTCTCTTTCCTATAAAAAAGAATACAAGACATAACAGTGAGGTCGAGTTGTTGATATTATTGACTTAACTAATTGAATTTGTGATTAATTATTTTAATATTTCGCTAGAAAGTAGATACTATTCTTATTATGAAAAATATTTATTATATATGTATGCATAATGTACACTTAATCAATAGAGATGTCATCTGTTTCTGGAGTTTGTAACAAAACGACAAAATCCTTTGACTAAGGATATAGAAGGAGTTTGCAATTGCTGCAATTATGTCATTAAGTGCTCTGGAAGATCTACCGCGAGCTTAAAGGCTCACTTAAAATTGAAGCATGGAATTGATTGATCTTAAAATGAAAAAATTCCTCCTGAAAAAGTTGCAGAAGAAAAGAAACCTAAAACAATGCTTGATTTTGTTCAACGAAATGAAATAGTTTCTGACATGGCCACAAACGGAATATCCATTAGAGCTATCACCAGAAATCTTCTTTGTAGTGAAGAAAATAAAACATACAACATGGGATTAGTTCGCATCTTTGGTTTGTGCAGTGCTGAAGCAATGGTTGAAAAACATCAAATCACTTGAAAAGTTTTTCAATTGAATTTGGAAAAGATTTGGTAGAATCAATACAAGACGGTGCAGTAATCAACAAGAAATATAAGAAAATTATCAAAATTATCGACCAGTATTGCATTAATCATGGCATTCAATTGTGAGTAACTGACACTTTGTATAAGAAAAACGACAGAATTAGTTCAAGTGAGTTAAATTCGGACTCTGATGATAAAGATCAGGTTGACAATTTTGAAAATAATAACATGGAGGTTGTGCAAGTAGATTATTCGGAAGTCGATTTTCATTCTATTTTGAAAAATGCACGAGATGTTGTCAAATATATCAGAAATATATCAGAAATTTGACCGTTAGAAATCAAATGTTTCTGTCAAAAGTAACTCAAGCATTTGAAGCTGAAATCGAATTTTGACGTTCAACATCGTTGGAATTCTATCCCCACAATGATTGATCCATAAACAAAACTTTGCCTGTATAATTATTAACTGAACTAAGTATGCTTAATCTGATCAACAAGGTAAGTTTTAATGCTTTGTTGGTGTTGCAAAATGCCATGGAGCCAATCAAAATTGCTGCTAAGACACTGAGTCATGAAAGTTCAACGCTTTTGACAGCTGATACTGTTATTGGCTTTGCTGGAAAATCTTTAAATTTTAATTTAAACAACGCCGTTGGAAAGGAGTTATATGAAAATCTCAAGAAGCGAACGAGTGAAAGATGGAATAACGATGTGATGAACTTATTAGGACTACTGAGAGATCCTACGAATATTCTATCAAGAGACACTTTGCTCTTTGCTGGAAAATTGGCAAAAAGAATTTTTGGCTTTCGAGGAGATGAAGAAACTTCTGATTCTGGTCATCAGACTAGTCCAGCTTCAATATATCTTCAAGAAGAGTTGGATTTATTGCTGAAAAAGAAAATAGTTACTCCCCTTTCAACAGTCAACAATGAATTCAAATGGCTAAAACAGGAATATTTGCTATTTCGGAACACAGCGAAAAGAACAGAAAATTTGCAAAAATTATATGAGGCTCTCCTTACAATTAAACCGACGTCCACAGACGTTGAACGAGTTTTTTTAATTTTAACAAACTTTTGCTCAAACTTTTGCTCATTTGATCATGCCTTTCGGACGAATCTCTGAATTCACTCGTGTTCCTAAAAATTTACTATAATAAAAAATAATGCAAGAAATCGGACTATTTTGTTGTAAATTCCATGAAAAATAGAAAAATGTAAAACAGAAAACAACTGTTTTCTGAAACTACCTGTTTTTGAGAAACCTTAATTCTGGAGCTGCGAATTCCAGGTTTAGTCAAACCAGCAATGTGTAACTAATGGTAACTGTTTTACCATTTCAGCTTTTTTTGATTAGGCATAAGATTCTTTGTGTTTTATATGTAGCTACATGAACCTGATGATTTCATTTCATATTGGATGAAACTATTACACCTAAGTCAGTTCTTTTGTTGTTGTTTTTAAAAGAAAACTTGTTTTATTAAAAAACTTGATTGTTTTGTTTGATTGTGTTTTTTTTTTTTCTAATGTGTATTTACTTATGTTAAACTCTATTAACCATACGATTAACAATTCAGACCAACCTGTTAACAAACCATTCAGTCCAAACCATACAGTTAACAGACCATTCAGTTAACAAATCAATGTCATTTTGCATTTTAATTAGATCGTTATCTTCTTTTATAACAGATATGATATTAGTTTAATCTGCATATAGTTTTGCAATTGAAAAGATACATTCAGGAAGATCATTGGTATATAACTGTGGTACACCACGACAGATCTCGCACCAATTTGATATAACTTTACCCATTATCACTCTTTGTTTTCTGTTTTTAAAAAAAGTCTCAATCCAATTTAAAAGATTGCCTTTTATTTCGTAGGTGGATTTCTTAGGGTTCGGACTATTGTACTTATAAAAATTAAATACAATAACACATTACAATACAATAATATTATATTTTAATACCAGAGATGTAGTTAAAACATTATTTATTGTTATTGTATTGCTGTCATTAAAAACAGTTACAATAATTATTGTATTGTTTTTGTTCTAACGATACATCGAAATCCTAAAACGTATCGTATTGCTGTGATGTAAAACAATTACAATAACTATTGTATTGTTTTGATGAAAAACAGTTACAATAAATATTGTGGTGTATTGTAATACTATTTCAAAGTCCAATATCTATTTGATTTTAAAGTATTTAGGTTCAATTATTATTATTTGGGCACTAGAAAATTCAGAGGGTACGTGAAAATCGTTTTTAGCAGCCATTTACATATATAATTATATTTATTTTTTTTAACCAAAGAAGTTTATATTCTACGTATACTTAACAAATATTAAATTCAGGGGCGCTTGTGGCACCCGTTTTTAGCAACCATTACATATAATTTTTTTATTCATTTTGAGTTCAATAATATAAATGTTTAAAGAATAATTTATTTAGAATTAACAATAATAATACTCATTCAAAGTCATACAAATATATAGTTTATTATATGTTTGTAATTAGGTAATTATTTACTATGTGAAGTGAAACTTTTGATTTTTTTAAAATTTTGTCAAAACTGATATTGAAATGTTTCACCAGATGATGACGTCTAAACCAATTGATTAACTCCGTAAAGCGCGTGAAATAGTTTATTTTTATTATTACAAATAACCGCTTATGAGTAATAAATTTCAGCATTATGGAATCAGGGAACCATTTACTTGGGTAATTATATATTATATTGTCTAAACATGTGAACTTTTATTTTGTAACGATTTTTTCTACATTTTCAGATTACTCGTCACCTATCAGACTAGAGTAAGTGTTACCAAAACATTTGGTGTCTGTTGTAAAAGCAAAAAACTAAGCAGAAGAAATTATAGGAATTGATTATGTATACATATCTATCCCCAGTAGTAAAAGAAAAACAAATCAAATAAAACTCACTTTTATAGAGCTATATAAAGTTTGCAACTAGGATAAGTGATATTCAAAAAATAAGATAGAATCAATAATCATATATTAGTTATACCCTATTGAAGTAGGGTACAAATAATAAATAAAATCTGGTCACATGACTAAGTTTTGACATTACAATAATTTTTTACATTACAATAACAATAAATTGTTATTGAATTATAAAGACGAATTACAATACAATATCTATTGTTATTGTAGTGGTCATTACAATACTTTTTTTTTCAGATATTGTTATTGTATTATGAAGATGAATTGCAATACAATATATATTGCTATTGTATTACCGTATTACAAAAATTGTTAATCGCAGGTATTGTTGTTTCTAAAAAAAAATAATAAAATAACAATAGTTATTGTTTCTGTTATTGTTTTCATTACAATTACAACAGTCCGAACTCTAATCTTATTTAGTATCGATGTTAAAGAGGTAGGTCTGTAATAAAGCGGATAACACTTATCTCATTTTTCAAAAAGTGGTGTAATGTTTGCATATTTCCATAATTCTGGCAGTTCTCCTGAATGAATCGATTTCTTAAATATTATAGATAAAGGTTTAGATAATCTTTCTGCACAATACTTTAACACATAGGAACTGATGTTATCGCAACCAAGAGGTTGCGATAACATCAGTTCCTATGTGTTAAAGTATTGTGCAGAAATAAAATCAAGATTTCTTCAACAACATTCGATAACATCAAGGTTTCTTTGACAAACACATAAAAAAAAAAAAAAAAAAAATTTGAAACTAAAATTTAGTAGATTGGCAATGGCTTTTTCAAGTGCTATTATTTTTGTATGCGTTTGATTTTTCCTTTGTGCGAATGCATAGAAGCGTTTTGAATTATGTTTTATATCTTTTGCTAAACTTATTTCATTATCACGTGTTGATTTTTTAATTTAATTTTTAGCTGTTAACAGCTAAATATAATAATGAATACAATAATAATGAATACAAATTAGTCGATATAACATGTTATATCGACTAATTTGTATTCATTATTATATTATATAAACATGTATGTATATATATATATATATATATATATATATATATATATATATATATATATATATATATATATATATATATATTTATATATATATATATATAAAAGGGAAGATCATCGTTGCATTTTTTTTTGTTCAAATTAGTTTATATATTATTTTTTTGTTCAAATTAGTTTATATAGCAAAATAATGTTGCTCTAACATCTAAATATCATTAAAATAGAATAAAAAACGAAAATTATTTTTTCCTTTCTTTGCCGCCGTCTAATTGAAAATAAGTCATTTTTGATATTACAATATACGATATATAAAAGTTTCTGCTCTACAAAAAATGCAATAATTTTGTTTTTTTCTGGTCAAACTTTTATGCAGTAGCACGATTACGTTAGCACTAGAGAATTTCTTATTAGCAATACAAGTTTTTTTAAATGCCGTTTTATACTTTTTTATTGTACTTATTTAAAGAAGTTCT
Source organism: Hydra vulgaris (assembly GCF_038396675.1). Classification (NCBI taxonomy): domain Eukaryota; kingdom Metazoa; phylum Cnidaria; class Hydrozoa; order Anthoathecata; family Hydridae; genus Hydra; species Hydra vulgaris. Next base: position 24,224,735 of record NC_088931.1, read on the forward strand.
ATGAAAAAAAAGAAGAGTTTATTAATCAATTACTCCTACATATTCTAATTGTTTTTTGAAGCAAATTGTGGAATATACTTTCTAGAAAAACGTTTTGCTGTAATGTATCCGTCTCTTCTCATTTCTCCAGGTACAGATGCGGCTGCTTTTGTAAACAATGGAACATATCTTTCTACATTTTGGGAATAGCATGGAAAATCTGTTTTTGCACATTATGTATTGCATTTTCAATGAAATCATCACTTAACTCTTTTAACATAGGTGGTGAAGTCGTTAGGTGTTCCTCCCGATTTACAAGATTAAAGTAATCAACTGCATCAAAATTTAGAAGAGGAATTTTGAATTTACTTACTTCTGTAGAATTTGAAACTGTGCATCGCCTTGCAAATTTAATTTTTTTAGCTGCTAATTCTCATTTCTTTTCGTTCATCCATCAACATTGATATCAAAATATTTTCTGGGTCATCATAATATGCATTTCTTTGAATGCATTTATCAACTATAAGTCGATCGCTTTAAGAAAGGAAGCGAGAGAATTGAATTAGGATCCGCAAGTGTTTAGCCCCTTGTAACATTGAGGCTTCAATTTTATAAAGTACTAAACCGGTAAATAACCTCGAAGAATGTAATCAGTAAGTATTACAAGCTCGGTAAAAGGAGAAGTGCTTGCAACATACAGACGTAGGATTAGATTTGCTGTTGTCAGCCATCGAGAAGGAACCAATGGGTCTGCCTTTTTTTTTTAAGACTTTCTTTCACCTCACCTATTTCTATTGACTTGCACATTTTATAAAGATACTGTTGATCTTTTCTAATATTATTTGTCACAATCTCATGTAGAACGTTCGGTAAGTTATTCTATCTGACATTAAACTTGACAATTTGCAAGTGCTTTCCCAATGTTGCCACTAAATGCAGTAGGTCCTGAAGTGGTGCCATCTAATTGTGATACTAAATTTCTCAATGGTAGTTCATTAGAATGGAACATTCACACTAACCATTGAACTGGATATCCCAAATGCAGTTCCAGCAATCTTATTACACCATTGTTCACACCAGTATTTACATTAGTTCCATCAGAGCCAATAGCTATCACATTATCAAATGATATTTTGTTTTCATCAAAAAAATCTATAACAGCATTCTTGATATTTGTTGATGATGCACTTGATGGAGAAATATGACTAAGAAAAATTGAAGGAGGTTCTTCAATTAATGTGATATGTTCCTCAGTAATTATGTCTTTACTGCAAGTTGTTAATGCCCAATAAGTTTTATCTTTTCTTCTATCAAAGAAAATTGATTTTGGACCTACTGAACACATAGCTAACTTTGCTTTGTGTGATAATGTAGTTCTAATTGTCTTTGACGCCTTAACTTGGTTTGTTCTATGATGTCATGTTTTTTTTATAAATAAATATAAACTTAGTTTTATTCAATTTGCAAAGCAAAATTCTAAAAATAGATTTAAATTCAATAAATCATATACAAGTCCATTTATTTGATATATATGTGGATATTGGTAATCTATATAATATTAATAATACGACAGTCTTTACATACTAATAGTATACTAATCTTTATACACTCATAAATATTAAAGTTTTCAAAAAATTTTTTTAAATAAATAAATAACAATAATTTTAAAAAGTGTTAATTAGAATCAATTTATGTAGTAATGAATAGTAAATATAGTAATAAATATGTAAATTAAAATGATAAAAAAAGCTTAAAAATGCCTAAAATAAATAAATAATAATAATTTAAAAAAGTGCTAGTTTGAATCACTGAATAGATGATTAGTTTATAATTTAATACTGGTTTATTTATCCAGACAGAGTTTTAATTTGGAAAAAATTGAAAAAATTATGATCAAATTCCAATACCAATAAAAAGCCTAAAAATGCACAGTATAAGTCCCGCAACGGAAAAAGAATGCCAAAAAAAAACTTGATTACTGTTCTATTTTTGTTATATCTAATGGTAAGAATTTATCACAATTTAAAATAAAATTTAATAATTTTAGAAGAAACATTACCAAGTAATTTATTAACAATAAAAAAAAGCCTAAAAATGCACAAATATGGTAAAATAAGGTCTTTTAGCAACAAATGAAGATAAAAAAAAGTGAGTTTTTTTCCTTTCCCATTTAACTTTTATCGTTCACGAGCAACAGTTTAAACTACTCAAGATTAAATTTTATAACCAAATTACTATGTAACCAAATAATAATAAAAAGCATAAAAAAATACAAAGATTTAAGGCCCCCTGGCGGCAAAGAAAAACATTAAAAAAATCAAACAATTTTTTTCTAATCTACTTCATATTATTCAGGAGCAACAAATTATCAAAGTCAAAATTTTTTCAATGATCTTCCCTAATATATATATATATATATATATATATATATATATATATATATATATATATATATATATATATATATATATATATATATATATATATATATATATATATATATATATATATATATATATATATATATATATATATATATATATATATATATATATATATATATATATATATATATATATATATATATATATATATATATACAGTATCGGCCAAAACGAGTGCAACCAAATAATGCTAATTTAGTTTCTTTATATAAAAGTGCTGTATTTTTTCAATTTAGAGAAATAACTATGTAACTGTTTAGAGACAAAGTTCTTCAAGTTTTATTCAGCACAAAGTTATTATTTGTACACGAAAGTTAATAAATTAATCAAAAGTATTAAAAAAAAGTTGATTTCCTTCTGGACAAAACAAGTGCAACTCGACAAAATGTTGACCAAGCTGTATTTCGCTATCAATATTTCGTGGCGAATCCTTTGTTGTCGATCACAGCCTTGCATCCTCGAGGCATAGATTCGATCAGGTGATCAATGAAACTTTGTGGAATCGCTGCCCAGGCCTTTTGGATTTCTTCAAACAGTTGATCCTTATTACGAACACCTTCACGATTAATTCTGCGGTTGACAATCTCCCACAGGTTCTCGATAGGGTTGACATCCGGAGATTGAGGCGGCTAATCCATCACTGATAGGTGGTTGTCTTGAAACCACTGCTTGACTACTTTTGCAGTGTTTCGGATCGTTGTCTTGCTGAAAAACCCATTTTATTGGCATATTCCATTCAGCATGAGGTAACATAACATCTTTCAGGATATTTTTATACATGAAACGGTCCATTATTCCATCGTTTCGATGTATTGGACCTAGACCGTTAGCAGAAAAACACCCCCAAACCATTACATTGCCTCCACCATGCTTCACGGTCTTATGACAGTAACGTAAATAAAGGCGTTTTCCGACCGGTCGACGTACACAGCAAATGCCATCGCTCCCAATGATGTTGAACTTCGATTTATCACTGAACAGGACAGTTTGCCAATTCTGCACATTCCAGTCAATATGAGATGTAGCAAACAGGAGTCTTTTCTTCTGGTTTTTTAGTGAAATCAGCGGTTTCTATGCAGGGCGTCGAGAAAACAATCCGGCTTCAACAGCATGTCGTCTAATTGTTCGGTCCGATACAGGCAGCTCTAATTGCTTTTGTATCTCAACTGATGATATCAAGGGATCTATCTTGACGGATCTGACGATCATAGAATCCTCTCTAGAAGTGGTGGAACGTGGTCTTCCACCTTTGTTATCTGCTGCCAACTTCCCCGTAGAACGATATTTGGAACATAGTCTTGATACGGTCCATTTTTTCACGCGATATTTATCACAAATACTTTTTTGTGACATTCCACTTACGTAATCGCCAATAATTTTCTTTCTTAGTTCCGTCCAAGACTGTCGGGAGCCATTTCTGCACTTGAAGTCATAAAAATAATAAAAATAATCACGCTTCTCAAGGCTTACCGTGTTACATTTACCTTGTGATGATACAATAATGCTCTGTGGAACACAACGTCTTGGTTGGATGTGGACTGTATTGATGTAATGAAACACTTGTTGTATTTCACTTCTTGTATTGATGTTCTTCGATAAAACACTTTGATAAAACTCGCTTCGATAAACTGTCTTGATAATACTGACTGATTGACTTCCATATACTGACTGAATTACATGTCGATTTATATGTCTCATATAGTAAAATGCACCTGTGTGAACCTGTTCTGGAAGATTCAAGATGCTTCTTTTTGATGCTTCTAGATGCGTCTGGATGCTTCTGAATGTTTCTGGATATTTCTGGATGCTACTGGATGCTTCCAGATGCTTGTTCTGGAAACTTCTGGAAGCTTCTGCAAACTTCTGGATACTTCCTTTAATTATTAAAAAACTTCCGTGACGTTGACACGGACCAGACTTAAGAAAATGAAACAAACCAAAAAAGTTGCACTTGTTTTGTCCGCTGCAAAATGGCACTTGTCAACGAAATTCTGCCTGTGTGCTGTCACCTGTCAGCTGATTGCTCATGTCATGGCATGCTATGACTCCAGACTCCTGAACTGTTTGCTGTGGTAGTATAGTTCGTTTCGTTTTTAAGACATGTAAAATTAGGAACACTTTTTAGCATTGTTCGATGATGGTTGCAAATGTTTTGCCCAATAATGTATATATATATATATATATATATATATATATATATATATATATATATATATATATATATATATATATGTATATATATATATATATATATATATATATATATATATATATATATATATATATATATATATATATATATATATATATATATATATATATATATATATATATATATGATGTTAATCAGCAAGGTGGAAAATGTTTACAAACTTGGAAAGTTAGTCGGCAGTAGGAATGTAACGGAAGTGTATCGGAGGTGTAATGTTTATTTAACTTTTACTTTATCGGAATAAATTCGTAATAGCACATAACATATATTTTAAAGACGTTACGGAGCTTCGACTCATACTCCAAAAGGTCGGATCTCTTGATTTTCTCCAGCTTCAATAATTTCAAATCGAAAGATATAACGAAGATCTAAATTTTAGGACGCAGCAGCATTCTATCGAACTTGAGAGTGATGATACCAAAACAATTTTGTTTTATTATTAAAGAGTTAAACCAAAACATTTATTAAATGTTGTTTACAACTTATAAATTAAAAATATTAGTTTAAACCGGCTCCGATAAATTTCCATTACACCTCCGTTACGTACGTAGTCATCAGAAAGGAGAATATTTACAAGTTTGGAAAGGAGATAAGAAAGAACATTTCTTTAAATTTTATTTTATTAAACAATCTAGTTATTTACATTTATTTACACTATGCTTCATAGTTCATTTACTTGTTTCCGTTCCGACTTTTTTTCTGTGGCAAATGAGAAAACGATTTTTGAGTTGAAATTAATGGTTGACCTTAAATAAATGTTTTTTGTTAAAAATTTCTTAAAATTAAACTTTAACTTCTAATATAAGTTAAAGTAAAAACTGAAAATACAATAAAAAACAACAACTAATAAACTAACCCCATAAGACAAATGTATTAAATTCATTTTCACTTTCTTCTTCAAAGGCTTTGCTCATCATAGAATGATGGTCGTTATGGGTTATCCGATTATTGTAAAACAAACCCGACTTTTTACTTGAAAGTATCTCCGTCTAAACAAGTTCATAAAATTCAAATTTTATCATCAGTTTTTAATTAAATTTTAGTAGATATAAAAAAATCTTTCATGTTATAACTTTAAGCTTACTCCAAGAGAATGCGTCGTATTTGGCCTTATATCTTGTGTTGCAAATGTATTCTTTTCGTGAGCATCGCTGTTTCTTTTTATAAAAAAATAATTAAAAAAATTACGACACCCATATTTAACACATTGTAAACTTTTCATATTTTTGTGTTTAGAGAAGATAATAAAATTGTTAGAGTCAAGCCGTGTTTATTAAGTTTCGCCATATTTCAACTCTCACCCTCTCTAATCTATATATATATATATATAATTATATATATATATATATAATTATATATATATATAATTATATATATATATATAATTATATATATATATAATTATATGTATATATATATATACATGTATAATTATATATATATATAATTATATATATATATATATATATATATATATATATATATATATATATATATATATATATATATATATATATATATATATATATATATATATATTATATATTTAAAAATATTTACTAGCACGCTAGGATTCCAATCTATTCGGGTATTCTGATAATATTTTTGTTGAAAAACTAAACGTTAAAATAATCTTTAACTAAAATAAAATCTTTTTTTACGTAAGTTTTAATTTTTAAAGGTTTTAGACAAATATTATACATTAAAATGTTATAAAGCGAAAACAAACCACATATAGTATAGCATAAAAATATCACACACACACACACACACACATATATATATACACATACATACGCACACACACACACACACACACAGATATATATATGTATATATATATATATATATATATATATATATATATATATATATATATATATATATATATATATATATATATATATATATATATATATATATATATATATATATATATATATATGTGACACACACAAAGTACGCGATTTCTTTTTTTAAAACAAAATCATCAAAGTTTACCAATGTTATGTGACATTAATTGTTAATTCTAACAATAACTTTTTTTATTTTTAATGTTTTGAAAAATTTATGTGTTAGGGAAAAGAGGTTGGTTTTTAAATAAACAATGTGTACGTATGCAGAGAGGGAGCACGTTCTATGCCAATTTTTTTTAAACTGAAAACTCGATCCATTTTTAAGTTTATCTAAATTTTCAGCTTGCCAGTATATCATTTTCTGACCAATATACTCTCTCTCTCTCTCTCTCTCTCTCTCTCTCTCTCTCTCTCTCTCTCTCTCTCTCTCTCTCTCTCTCTCTCTCTCTCTCTCTCTCTCTCTCTCTCTCTCTCTCACACGTTCTATCTATTTTTCAGTCGTTGTATGTAAACAATAAAAAAATAGAAATAAAAACATTCAGAATGTTTAAATTTTTATTTCAAAAATAAAAAATATTCCGGTCTATTAAATTGTGTTTATGGTTTTTTAAAAAATGATAATATTTAATTAGTTTCCTTAATAAAATTAAATAGTTTTTACATAAAGTGTACTTGATTTTGTCATTTTTAAAGACAAAGAGTTGTTTTTTTACCACAAACTATAAATTTAAATGTCAAACTGTATCGATGTTCAGATCCAGCCCTGATTGCCAATATTAATGCCAACAATGAATAACCTTTGTTCTGATAACTCAGAACGGAGGTTATTCGTTGTTGGACAAAATGCAACAAGCATATTCTTAGAATGAGTGTTTTAGATAAAGGTTTACAGACCTCTACTGAGTTTTAGTTACTACTACAAACTATAGGCTTTTTAAACTCAGAGTTTAGAAATATACCATTATTTTACAATTTTATGAGCAACTTTAGAAAAACTTTTTGCATCATAAATCAACACAAAATAATATGATGATAAACTAAAAACATGTTATTCTACTAAAGCATAAGGTAACACTGGTACCCTGAAGGTGACCTAAAACCTTATATCATATTCTATGAACTTTCTTTTTGATTTTGAAAGTAGTTCATGTGCATATTCAAATTATCAAAATTTAAATCAATTTTTGGTAGCTTTTTGAGAACTAAGCTATAAAACTTGTTTTAATCTGACTCACCCTAAGACCTGAGTGAATCAAATAGTTGTATATAATTTGTTTGATTGTTTAACCTAGTGGATTGATACTTTGTGGATCGGATTTAGAAATAACTTCTGATAACAAATTTGGGCTTTCTAGTTAGAATATTGACTAATTTATCACATTTTAAAAGTTAGCTATCTTTTTTATTGACGAGGATAAAATAGGAATACAGTGGCTTAATAGAATTATCTTTGGATTTGTGATGAAAAAAATTCTAAATATAATAGTTTTTTTAAAAAAGGAAATATTTACTAAAACAAAAACAGTACATTTAACTAAAGTTATAAAGGAAATAGTTTTTTTTTAATTTTTTTAACTATAAATGCCTTGTGTTGTACACACAAACAGCTCTTCACAAGACTTTATTAAAATAGGTGTTGTGCTGTCATAACTTTCATACTTCCTAAAATTGTTTGAAATCTTGATGGACTGATTCCAATGATGAATATGGGCTGATGATGAATCGATTCCAATCCTTAGTCCAATAATCCTAATCCTTAATTCAAAATTTTTAATACTAATATTTTTATATTATGTAAAAATTAAAAAAGTTGTTATCTGTTATTTTTCTAAATATGTACTTATCAAACTTTCCTCCTTTCATAACAATAAACTCTTCAACATGATACTCCACTAAATGAACTTTAGGAGAAATGTTTGCACCAAGATCTCTGAAGCTTTGTGAAAATCTTTTAGTATAATTATTTGGATTTAATATTTTCTCAAAACACCCGTGATCAACATTGCTAAAGTCTCTCAAAGCTTTCTTATAATTTCGACCAATATTATTGTGCTCATCCAGATAGATTTGAAAACGATCAAGTCTTTTAAGAAACTAATTGGATCCATTTTCTTCTTACCTTTGTTTACCTTGATAAGACACTCTGGCAAGATTAATTATATATAGATAACTATTTACAAAATAAAATCCTTCATTAGTGCCTTCAAACAAGTTTTTTTTCAATTAGTTTGAGAAATTTGTTTACTATGCCTAATAATATATGTGTATATTGAGAAAAACTAGATATATTGACAATTTCCAAGATTACTTCTTTGTTACATTTCCAGTCAATAAAGGAAGATTAACTACGTTACTAAAATTTTTAGCTTTTGCATTGTTTCCTCCAGCAGTCATCTATTTGTTATACCACTCACACATAGAAGTTAGAGAATAAGACTTAGCTCTCAGCATACTTAGTGATTTTGTTTCACAAAATGGAAAAGGATGCTTCGAAGCTGCTGACTGCTTTCCAACCATCAGCAGAAGAACTTTTAGATCTTCTGAAACAGAGTAATGGAGAGAACTAAGTTTTAATTTATCCAAGAACGTTTTTACCTTAGCATAATTTTTATCAATAGGGTAATACCGCTAAAACTAAAGTGAACACTAGTATACATAAAATCTTTACATCCGTACTCAGTTTTTAGTGTAAAAAGTGAGGTGTTTTTGGTTCAACTTCTCCAACAGAAACAACAAGCTTCTTAGGGCTAAAAGTATTCAATTTTATTTTTGCAACATGGGTTATTAAATTGTTGAACTCAGTTGATATGACTTTTCCTTTAGCTACAGATGATGTGGATTGTTCAGTATGCATCAAATTTCTTTGCTCAGCTAACTTTGTGCAAGGATGTTAAATACCTTTTTCTAATTGTTAAAACAAATTCTGCAAAGAACAAGATTTTCATTGTTCGTGGAAAGATTCAAATTACTGTGATTATGATCTGTATTAATTTCACATGATACCATTGGTGGAAAAGTTGCTATTTCAGTACCATTTTTACACCCATTAACACAAATAAAACATTCACATTTCCCACCTTGAATAACTTTATATGTGCAAACTGTTCTATAAAAACACTGTTCAATTAAATTTAACAGTGTTTTTTATATAAATTTATAAATCAGAAGCTAATAAACATTATTATAACCAATCGCATTGTTGCAATTACAGAAAGTCAATAACTATAATGGCTGATGGAAAAATATTTTAATAAGAAAACATTATTTATAAAACTTCTTACTAAGTTTTGTCAAAAAGCTATACCAACAAATGATTTAAATTTTGATAGTTCTAGAATGTACTTTTTTAGACTTTTAAAACCAAAAAAAGTTTTATGGGACATGGTATAAGGTCACCTTATACCACAGGTACCCTGTGGTAAAACATTAAATATCAATCAACAAAAATCAACATTTAGGGGAAAAAACAATATTATTATAAAAATAAGCTGCTTTTCCGAGTTACTTTTCATCAAAAAATTAAACCATTAGGCTTTATAAATACAAAGAAAAAGTGACATAGAGAATAAAAAAATAACATTTATTAGTATGATATACCCTAATATATATATATATAATAATAACCCATATAATAATATGTAATAATAATAGTAATAATAATAATAATATATATATATTTAGTATTTGGTCCAAATATCTTACTTGTTATTAGTAGCAGCACTTGATACTCTCATACTCTTCTTCTACATTGATAAAATTTTATTATTAAAATTTTATTAAAATTTTATTATTAAAATTTTATTATTAAAATTTTATTATTAAAATTTTATTATTAAAATTTTATTAAAATTTTATTATTAAAATTTTATTATTAAAATTTTATTATTAAAATTTTATTAAAATTTTATTAAAATTTTATTATTAAAATTTTATTATTAAAATTTTATTAAACAAATTTTATCATTAAAATTTTATTATTAAAATTTTATTAAACAAATTGTAACAATACTTAAAGTCAATGTAAAAACTTTTTAATACTTACTGAACTCCTTATTCGTCCCATTGGCTCATTTATATTTAATCTTTCGAGAGGAGGTAATGTGACAACTCTAGAATTCCTGAAAAATACAATTTTAAATAATTTAACCAAAAAAACATCTAAAACTTTAAATTCTATCAATGTCACAATAATAATGAATACATAATGATTATATTTTTTTCCAACATCAAGTGTTCTTTATTCTAATATCAAAATGAATAAAGTGTAAATTTAAGAATCTACTTTATGCTGTTTTTTAGCTTTATTTTAAAGCTAGGAAAAATAAAATTAACACCTGGTTTAAATGCATGTTTCTACTAAGAAACAACACAATATTATACACTTTCTACAAACTTTTCTGTAAAACAAAAGATGCAGTAAAAATACAGCAGTAATACTATATTAAAAAAAAAAATGTATTTTAATTTTATAAAAATCTCACAATTGATTGATAGCTTGTGGTGTTTGCAAGCTTTTACCTCTGATTTCGTTAAGCAATGCACTTTCTTGATTTATAGACTAAAAATTAAGTTTGTTTACAATAGAACAGACAAATTGTATTAAATATTTAGTAAGTTAAAAATAAAATTTAATAAATATACTATATGACAGCAGTAAATAATTTAAATGAAAATCAAAGATGAAAATAATTGGTTTATAATGAGATAAAGATGAAAATAATTAGTTTATGACTCATTGTCTGAAATAAAAACAAATCAAACAAAAAAATGTTAATAGGTTCAAACTTCATAAGCCAACTAAATGTCTGATTTAATGGCATCCTATTACAAAAGATCAAGAAACAAACTATATATTAAGATAAAATAGAGAGATTTAATGTTTAAGATAACTCACTGAAACAAAAACAGAAACAAAAAAAAAAAAAGGATTGTAAAAAATTAGTTTTGACTTAATTCTTATAAAGCTACGTTTTGTCAAACTAAGCTTGTCAGAAGACTGAACATTTTTTTTACTGAAAGTTGACAAAAAATTAAAAAAAAATGCAGAACTACTTTAAGATTTTACTTATTACCATTTTTTTAATTATTTAAAATTTTTTCATATAAAATTAAAAATACTTGCACTAGGTACTTTTGAAACCGGGAGAGGTTGCAGACGAACAGCTCTATAAAAAAAAAAAAATGTTAAAACAGAGATAACAACAACATAATTTAAGGATTTTTAGGATTATTTTCGCTTTTAGCCTAAAATAAGTCAAAATTTCAATTTCGTAGGAAAGTTAAAAAAGATTAGGATATTTAAATAAATAGCAAATATTTGTTATGAATAATATTTTTTATCAGTAAAATAACTGTCTTTTTACTCATGCTATTTTAACCTCAGAATCTCAAATGAAAATGAATTTTTACAAATTATCTATCCTGCCTATTCAACTAGTTTCAACTCTATCCTGTTCATTCATCTAGTTTCAACTTTTGAGAGCTGCAAGCTAGACAATGTCTTATCCTGAATTAGTCTTATTTGGAAAATGAATATGAAAAATATTATTCATTGATTGTTTGAACAAATAAATTTTCTTTTTTAAATTGTTTTTTTATTCATTCATATTTTCACTGTTGTATAAGAGATGCCATAGTTAAAATAGTTTAAACTTATATTACTATTGCATATGACTAATATAAACCATAACCAATGCGGTAGTGGTATGGTAATAGAGGGCTCGCCTTGTAAGCAAGAAATTCCAAGTTCTAGCCCATCACGTCCCTGGAAAAAAAATTATTGTTCCAATAATTATTTAATTTTTGAATTTGTTTTAAAAATCAACACGTTTTACATTCTAATACTTTTATATAATTTTTTTTTTTAATGAACTATCCTCACCAAGGCCAAGGAGGCCACTACAGTCAAGGAGACTTTTTTTTTTTAAAAAACAAGTTGAGTGCGGTACACTTAACTTGTTTCCCCTGGCAGTGATCTTGTTCGTCAAAGTTTGTGTTTCGAAGTTAAAGAGTTAAGAGAGGGTTATAATCACTATTTAAAATAAAAGAAAAAAAAAGAAGTCTCCTTTACTGTAGTAGCCTCCTTGGCCTTGCAGTCCTCTCTGTTTAGCCAGCGCTTTCGCGCTCAAGCCTTTTTGCGCTCGCTAACACGCCTGCAAAAACTTTGGTGAGCGCATAAAAAAGCGCTAGTTAAAAAAATAAAAGGTTTTTGTTTTAAATAGCAACAAAACATTTTTGTTAATTTCTTCGACTTTTATGAAAAATGGCATTTTTACCAGTTTTTTTTTTTTTAATTATATTATCTAGTATTTATTCAAAGCATGCTTTTCGCTGTTTTTATTTTCATTCAAATAGCAGAAAAAAATGAGTTTTCAAATTGTGCAGGCTAACATAAAAATGACCATCCTGTCAGCACTTTTTCATGTACTGGCATTAAATTTCAAACAGAGAAGACTGGCCTTGGTCAGGTTAACTCATTAAAAAAAAAATTATATAAAAGTATTTATGTAAAACGTGTTGATTTTTAAAACAAATTCAAAAATTAAATACTTATTGGAACAATAAGTTTTTAATTACAATTTTATTCAATTTAATCCATAAAAACTTTGTGTTTTACCTTTTACCTTTAAAGCAGTGCACAAAATGGAAAAAAAACATAACGGGTTGCTTTTCAGTATTTTCAAAATACTATCTTATCATTGCTATACATTTTATATTTAAAGGTGGCGGGTCGGCATATCACCCCGCCCTGTATTACTTGGAGTACTGCTTTTAAATACTTAGTAACAACTATTTTTGATTAAAAAAAACCAGCAGAAAAACAACTCAAAAAATACAGTACAGTAAAAAATAAAATACAGTAAACACTATGCAGTAAATTCGTATTCCAGCTCTCTTGTGAAAACTGGATATTAAAATGTGTTTAAAGGTAATGATTGCATAAGAACTAAATCTTAAAAAGTATAAAAAGAAAATGACCACTTCCACATCACCCCAACCTAATCACCATTCCCCATATCTGCGCTAGTTCAAATGTATCTTCACCTTTTCCCACAATTACAACCCAATCAATTTTTATCATTGAATCTACTGCCCCTAGCTACTCAACCCTCCTCCACAATTAGGTTTGTGAGAGTAGATTTTGTTAAAAACGTTATTTAGTTTACTCAGCATTTTAAACATGTTTTTGAAAAAATACACTGCATTAGGAAGTTATTGCAAAACAAATTTCTTAAGATGCATTATCCTTATTACTATCTTAACATAATCTTTCAGTTAGATCTCTTGCCGTAAAATATTGTTTTTAATCTGAGCTGGTGGTGTTTATGTAAAACAAAAATTATATTAAAAAGATCATACGTGGATCATACAAGCATAACATGCGACATGCATGTTATACTTGTTTACATGAAAAACAATAGAAATACACAATTATTAGTAGGTATTAAACTGAACAAATTAAAAAACGGAACAGATGTAATGGGCGTTTTGTGTTTTAGTTTTATTCAATTAATTCAGACTAAAAATGAAACTTGGCAAAACTTAGAAATGAGCTACACAAACACTTTCTTAACAAAAATGATTTTTATAGTAAAAAGAATAATATTTTATGCAGCCATTAGTAAAACTGATTCTTTTAAAAATCTATGTGGTACTGTGGGCTGCCCTAATATATATATATATATATATATATATATATATATATATATATATATATATATATATATCAGGTAACCAAAAAAGTTCGTACGGTTTTTCCGTATATAATAAAAACACACAAAACGACAAAAGTAAGTACATTTATTCATCAAAATAGTCACCATTAGCATCTAAAACCTTTTCCCAACGTAAAACAAGCTTATTTATTCCACTTCTAAAAAATTCTCGGTCCTTTGAGTCTATAAAAGCTTTCAACTCCATTTCAACCGCGTCCTGGTCTCGGAACTGCTGTCCTTTTAAATGATTTCCCAGGGAAAGGAAAAAATGGAAATCAGTAGGGGAGAGGTCTGGCGAGTATGGTGGATGAGGCAAACTCTCCCAACCAAGGCTTTGGAGCTTGTCCTGAGTCACGCGAGCGGTGTGCGGTCTCGCGTTGTCGTGGAGAAGCAGAACTCCTCTCCTGTGCACCAGTGCAGGCTGCTTTACAAGCAACAGGTCGTGAACTCGTTGCAGCTGTGCTGAGTAGACCAGTCCAGTAATGGTTTGACCTGTTGGGAGCAGCTCGTAATGCACCACACCAGCTGTAGTCCACCAAATGCAGAGCAAAACCTTCCGCTCGTGGAGATTGGGCTTGGGTGTCTTTGGGATGGGGTCATCGGGGGACAACCAATGGTAGCAACGCTTGGTATTGTTGTACACAATCCATTTTTCGTCGCATGTCAATAAACGATCAAGAAAAGGCTCAACATTGTGGCGTGATAAGAGTGATGTGCAGATCGTAAGCCGTTGCTTCTTGTTGTCGATCGACAATTTGTGTGGAACCCACCGACTCAGCTTCCACGCTTTCCCAATCGCATGCAGATGCAGGCGGATGGTTTCAACACTCACAGCAAACCTCACTGCAAGTTCTTGGCAAGTTTGGCTGGAGTCAGACTCGACAGCGTCCTTCAGTTCATCCTCATCAACCAACAATGGGCGTCCAGAACGCGGCAGGTCTTCGATGGACTCATCTCCCGAAGAGAATCGCTGAAACCACTTCTGTGCTGTGCGTTCACTTACTGTACCTTCTCCAAATGCTGTGCAGATGTTTTTGGCCGCTTGTGTTGCATTCCTTCCAAGTTTGAACTCGTAAAGTAAGCAAGATCGAATAATCGTTGGTTGGGTTGCCATCCTTTCTTTACACAAAACCTTTCCTGTAAGCTCGTTACAAGCCTACACTATATATGCAGCAACTGCGCGTGACACACGTGTTCTATTACGCAACAAAGCTACTTGCCTTGTGCGATGTGGGTGTTGTAAAAAATGCTAAAAACAATTCAATTACCAAAAACCGCACGAACTTTTTTGGTTACCTAATATATATATATATATATATATATATATATATATATATATATATATATATATATATATATATATATATATATATATGTATTAATGTATATATATATATATATATATATATATATATATATATATATATATATATATATATATATATATATATATATATATATATATATATATATATATATATATATATATATATATATATATATATATACATTAATACATATATATATGGCATCAGAATAAAATTTACATTTAAGATCAAGGACAGCAAAGTCAACTTTTCAATACTCAAATTTGACTGTAAGACAAATTTTGATCATATGCATATATCGAATTTAACTGAAAGATAAATTTAGACCATTACCCCGAATTAAACCGAAAGATGAATTTAGGCTTTTAAACCAAATTTAACTGAAAGCCAAACTATATTTTAAAAAGACATTTAATTGAAAAAGAAATTTTTTAAAAACTTTTAAAAACTTTATTTTTTATTTTCAAGTTTTTTTTTAGACGCCCCAAGAAGACCAAAGGGTCTTGTCACAGAGTACTGTGGAAGAGCATTTAACTATGAAGTTCATGCCTCCTTCCTTACAGGTGGTGCAAAATATGCCCAGAGCTTACTTTGCTACCCTGGATCACTTGCTTCCAACGCAAGCACTTTAATTCCTGCACCACAGCTGCTGTGTTATTATTTTTTATAAACTAAAATTTCTTAGCTTGTAAACCATATTTCAAAACATGACAAATCACAAGTGAAACAAAGTAATTTTTTAATTTATAGAAAAAATACATGCTTATAAAAACCAACAATTTGAGAATACCATATATTGAATTTTTATTTTAAATTCGGCGCCAAAATAGAAGCCAAAGTTAACTTTGCCTTTCAGTAAACCTCATAATCTGAAGTTTAATGAATACTCACTGTCCTTATTTAAGATTAGTTTGACTTGTTTTTCTTCGGATTTGTTTTACCATTTTAAAATAATAGTTTCAAATAGGAGATAAAGAGAGAATTGGAGATAAAGAGAGAATAGGAACACTTTAAAGTATGCAACTAATAGCATGGTATTTATATACTTGTTGTAAAATGGAGTGATTTTAGATTGATTTTAACCAATTGATTTTAGGTAAAACACTGATTTAATGATGAAGCTTTTATCTTTTACTCATCCCAAATGTTTGTTAATCAAAAGTTATAGTCTAACAACCCGGTTTTCTCTCTCTCATTACAACCGTCATATTGGTTAGTGATTGCATAATATGAATCGATAATTTGAGCTAGTTAGCTAGCAACTCATGATTTGAACCGCTTAGGTAGAAAATTTTGTAACTAAAAGAGCTTTTAGGAAAGTTTTATTTAAAAAATAAAACACTTTAAAAATATACTTTTTATTTGTAACTTTTGCAGATGCCATTCGATCATGAAACATCTGTTCAGCATTTCTGAATGTAGAAGACTTTGGAAACTGCCTGTGTATACCTATACTACTTGAAACAGGACGACTCTAAAAATGTAAAAGTTTAAATTTTATTTGGTTTAAATTTTTTATGTTTTAATTTTTAGAATCTAATAAATATAAGTAAAACAAGTGTTCTTACAACAACTAATTCTCTGGAGACATCATCATCACGAAGTCTTTGAAAAAAAAAAAAGGTTAAAACTCATATATAACATCTATTTATGTAAATGTATAGTTGATAAAAGTTGCAATACTTTAAATGCATACATGTTTGGAAATGATAGTCTTTCTTGAAGAGAGATAGGGCGGATTATCATCAGTTCCTTTAAATCATGGTCATAAGAAGTTGCTTGCCCAGCTGATGTTTTCAAACGAATCTTAAAAGTAAATTAAAAAAAAAATCATACAAATATAAGAATAAACTTTAACAACAATCAAATCTGAAGCAGTGAAATAAATTAAATCTTGATTATTTTTGAGAAGATACTTTCAATCAGCAACAACTTTTCTAAAATATTTTGCCCATAACCTTTCAGTATACTTAACAAAAGTAGTATTTTTATCTTTTGTATAACTTTTAATATTAACTCTTTTACAATTTTTGTTGCATATTTTCATCAACTGAATTGTTGATAAATATTTGGGTTATGAACCTTATGCCATAAGGTATTTTCAAAGATGTTTTTCACGCCATTTTTTTTTATTCTGAGAAATGTTTTGCTTCTTCAAAAAAAGGGCTAACTAATGCTTAACTGTATTTTTTCCATGTAAACATACCTTCTGACATGATATGTCTAAAGATATGTTTAAACATGACGTGTCTAAACATGTTTAAACATGACATGTTTAAAAAGATGTAACATTGTCAGATTAAGGTATAAAAATACCAAACTTTTTTTGTTTAATATTTTGTCTGGTAGCTCAGTCAAAGACTTGCAGAATCAAATATTTTACTGTAAAAAAAGAAGTTAACTATGCAGCTGTACCAAATTTGTATTTGGAATTAAAAGATTTTTTTGAAACAGTGAATAAGAACCTGTGAAAACCACATGGGAAAAAATGACTTAGTTACATTTTAAATGTTTTAAAATATATATATTGATCATTTATAAAAGTCTTTATATAAAGCAAAGAAACTAAAAATCAGTAAAAAAGTTTTAGTTTATTATTTTGTATAATTTTTTGTTTAATATAGTTTATTATTTTATTTACTTTATTAAAGTTTAAACCTATTGTAAATTTTATTTAGTAAAATGCTAAATTAATGCAAAATTGCTAACAAACTTTGTTTTTGATGCTAAATTTTTACATTAGAGAAATTATTATTGCATTATTATATAAAAATAGCATGCAAGTAATTTCACCTAAAGTTTCTTTTCATTTTCCCCTATATTAAATAGAAAAAGTTGACAAATGATGTGGCAAATATAGTGAATATAGCAAAGAAATTAAAATAACTTATAAACTTATAGTCTCAACAACTTAATACCCTAGAAAAAGTATATATTAGCATATCAGTAAGTGAATGAAAAAAAAGATGGGGAACCACAAACATTCACAAACAAATAACTGGAAAATTCAATCAACATTTTCCAAGTACATATACAGCTTTGGTATACATACATACATATATATAAGTTTATTTATGCATATATACATATATATATTTTTTCTTTTATATATGTCTATCTATTGTATTTTTCTATTATATATATATACATATATAAATATATATATATATATATATATATATATATATATATATACATATATATATAAATATTTATATATATATATATTTTATATATGCACATAGAAAAATAAGCTTATATATACAGCGGTGGCCTTATTTTTTAGTTGGTTTCTTTATCTTTAAATTAAAATTAAGAAGATTCTAATTGACATTAATTTTTTTTTAATAACTTGTTAATTAAAACATCCGGATTAGAGTGGTATAATTTTTTAAATCTAATTCTAATTAAATAGCGTTTAACTTATTAAAAAACTGATGAGTATTTATAAACCTTCTTTAAATAAATTGAACAAAATTTAACAACCACTTTCAAATCTTTAATTTGCACTTATTAAAAATAATAATTCATTATTTTTTTTAACTGTCTTAATTGCTTATTACGTTGGCTATAAAATAAAATGTCGAAACCTGAGTTTTGATATCAAATAAACATTTATTTTTTCAATTGCAATAAGGATATAAAAATATTGCAAAAATGTGTGCAAAGATCGAAGAAAAAGACAGATACGCGGCTCTTGTATTAAAAGAAGAAGGCTATAGCATCAGACAAATAGCAGAAAAGCTCGGAAGGTCTCACTCTTGCATTATTAACATAATTCAACGATACAAAGAGACCCGGTCAATTAATGATCGTCATAGGACTGGACGCAATAAAATTTCAAATGACCCTGATGTTCGCTCATTAGTGAGATTAATGAAAGAAAACAGACAAGCATCATCTACAGACTTGTCTACGAAATAGACACTGTCAAATGGTCTGAAAGCAAGCCCTAGAACTGTGCGAAGGGTCCTCCACAATTTAAATTAATTATGGCGTGCTGCTGCAAAAAAACCACGCTTAAATAAAAAACAAAAATTTGCCAGGAAAGAGTGGTGCAAACTACATAAAAATTGGTCAACAGATCAGTGGAGCCGTGTGGTCTTTAGTGATGAAATGAATGTTGAGGTAGACAACAGAAAAGGTCACGTAATGTTGCGTAGACTTCCAAGCGAACGGTTTGATGAATCATGCATTTTGAAACGAACAAAACAAAGCAGTGGTTCAATAGGCATTTGGGCCTGTATGAGTGCCTGTGGAGTTGGCCTTTTTCATTTATTCGATGGTAGACTCAACAAAAAAAGGTACATCGAAATTTTGGAAAACTCGCTTATTCCTAGCATTGATTTATGGCAGTTGCAAGATGGATTTATTTTTCAGCAAGATATTGCGCCGTGTCATAAAGCGCATGCTGTTAGCGATTGGTTCAATTCTAATAAAATTCAAGTGCTTTCATGGCCTGCCAATAGTCCAAACTTGAATCCAATAGAGAATTTATGGTCGTGGCTTGATCACGCTTGGTAAAGGACAACTTTACAATTTGGAAGATTTGAAATCTTTTATCTCTCATCATTTGAAAAATGTGCCTGATGAAGTAATCAAAACTTTAATGAACTCAATGCCAGAACGAGTACAAAAGTGCTTGAAAATAAATGGAGGAACAACACGCTTCTAAATTATTTTTTTAATGCTTTTTGAAATATTTTTGAAACTGGTCTTAAAATTTCGTCCAATTTTTTTCCCCATTTATATTTTTTACTAGTCAGTTTTTTAATTTTTTAACATTATTTTGTAAAAAAATTATAAATTGTTTCATAATAAATATAAAATACAATAAAAATTCTTTCTAAAAATGTTTTTCTTTTTTTGATACCGTTTTCCAAAATAAAATTATACTAAGGTTAAAAATAAATTTTGAAAAAAAAAAAGAGTGGTCTTTAATTTTTGGCCACCGCTGTATGTGTGTGTGTATATATATATATATATATATATATATATATATATATATATATATATATATATATATATATATATATATATATATATATATATATATATATATATATACACTTATATATATATATACACTTATATACATATATACATATATATATATATATATATATATATATATATATATATATATATATATATATATATATATATATATATATATATATATATATATATATATATATATATATATATATATATATATATATATATATATATCAGGCCTTGTTAAGAAGCGCTACGCAGCTCGCATTTTGCTTGCGAAAAGGCGATTTGCCTACGCGTTCAGCAGTTTTGCGCTACGCAAAAACTTATATCTTTTAGAATATTTAAATTATCTTTTGATTACCGTTAACGTGACGTTTATTCAGAAGAAATAAAGTCGTAAGCATTTAACCGCAATTTTAAAATAATAGATTTTTTTGTTAAAGAAACAGTTTGTTTCATTATTTTTTTTTGTTATTAAAAATTAGTTAAAAAAAAGAAAGTGTTTTAAGTTTTATCTTAAGGAATTAAATATATAAATTCCTTTTAAATATAAAAATTATTTTTAGTCATAATAAGTTTAAAAATGCACGAATTATTGATGCACGATGAAAGTATTGAAAATGCACGATGTAAATATTTTATTAATAAGATATTTTGTTTATTGTTAATTCAATAACATAAAGTTTTAATGACGTTCATTTAATTTATGAAAATAAATTATGATCACAAATATGTTATCGGTAACTGATAAATAACAAAAAAAAACTTTATTGTTTAAAAACATTATTAAAAAGAGTTCACAAATTAAATAAGAAAAAATGTATTAACAGTTAATAAAATAACCAAAAACCAAATATAAAATCATAAGAAAATAAACAAATATTTTACGTTTCATGAAAAAAATATTTTTTTCAAAATAAAATTTAGTTCATATTTGAAAAAATTAATAAAAATGATTTTTTTAATAAGAACTTAGATTTTATTTGTAACTTTTGTTATAGTGAGAAAAAAACAAACTGTTTGTATGATTTTTAACGCGTTAATAAAATAACTTTAATTACAATGCGGTACTTGAAAAGACGCTAGTGACGCAATATAACTTCTAACGATGCAAAATATATTTGCTGAGTTGAGTTACTTAGAAATGCGCTACGCGTTTTCGCTACGCAGCGAAATCTCGTAACAAGGCCTGATATATATATATATATACATATATAAGTATATATATATACAGTGCTTTTTTTCTCCTGGAACGCACCGGAACAGCGTTAATGCACCTTTTTTTTGATATATATAATTTTTTTGCTTTATATAAACATTTTTTTCCTCGTATTATTATATAATGAAAATAGCTCATTTTTAAATATTAAACATTCTTTGCAGATTTAAAAACATTACAGCGCTGCATTTCAAAATTTGCTCGAGAAGAATTTAATTTATTTTCATCTTTTCTAAATAGCGTTCGTTTTTATGACGCCAAGTTCTTTGTTTTTCTGATTATAATCGGAAAAACATACAATTTCTTGAAAACGCGTATGGTTGTGAGATTAACAATTATTAATCTCACAACCATTCGCGTTTTTAAGAAATCTTTTAAGATATTCTATTGTTATTGTGCAGTGTTTGTCCGAATATTAATCTCACAACACCTCACGCAACTTAAAAAAGATCTATTTTTAAAACAAAAACTTTACAACAGTATTTGCAACAGTAACTTTTATTGTATCATTAATGAATTTCCTGTTATTAGCGTTTTAAATTCAAAGTTATAACCTAATTTATATATTTAAATACTGATATAAAAATATCAATTAAACAAAATAACGCAAAACTAATTATGAAAAAAATTACCAGTTTCTTCTCAGTGGATTCCCCTGTTCAGAAAAAAATCAAATTAAATGCAAAAGAAACAGAAGAAATCAAAATTACAACGTCAGATTTACCTTCTGCAGACAATGACACCAATTATAGCTAGCCAAGTTGTTGGACTTTAGAGAAAAAAATAGAGTTTTGTTCCAAAAACGAGTGGCTTTGTTTTTGGCAAAAAAACTCGGTTGCACTACCTGCCAAAAAGTGAAAACACTTGGCATAGAAGCTAAGGTGGGAATGAAAATATCTAAAGAATGGTTCAATAATGAAGTTTCTTAGAATGGTGAAAATAGAAAGCAACAGTTAAGTTCATTACGTAAGAAAATATTTGATCATAAAGAATCTGTAGGACATCAAGCTGCATTAAAGATGGTAGAAGAAGCTAAAAAAGAGACTCTGTCAAACAATATTTTAAAATCTTTAACGCGTGAGAAAATTGTAACAGCAAACATTTTTCGAACTGCATATAAAGTTGTTAAAGGAAATCAGTCTTTTAATAATTTTGAAATGGAAATTGATCTTCAAGAAATTAATGGAGTTGAAATGGGTCGTATTCTTCATTCTACAAACGCATGCATTAATATTGTCAATCATACAGGTAAGGAAATAAGGAAAAAAATTAGAAGTCATGAAAAAATGCAGAAGTCATAAAGTCAAAGAGTAAGATTTCGATAATTATTGATGAATCAACCACTATAAGCCAGAAATTAACACTGATAGTGTACATTCAGTGCTGTGTAAAAGGCAGCGGAATGAATTCACCAATCAATTTATTTTTCGGATTTAGTGGAGCTTGAAAGTGTTACGACTAAAAGACTATTTGTTGCTTTACTTGAATGTCTTCTTATGGGATGAAAGATGAATATTTGAAAAATTATTTAGTTTCTGTAGCATGTGATGACGCAGCAGTGATGTTAGGATGCAAAAATTAAACGAAGCCAATATACATAATACTACATATCAGTAGAAAGCTCTACTTTTTCTTTTTCAGAAAATATATAGTTTGTTATAGTATGCCGCTACCATAAAAAATTATATGGGCTGAAACAGAAGGTAAAAATAGGCGTTTTTGTGATAATTTAAATCGTTTTTGATCGCCGAAGTTCAATTGAACCTATAAAAAATTCAATAACTGTCTTGCTCATTGCAATCAGGTTTTTAGCTGCACTAATCATTGCTAATTATGATAAAAACATACTTATTGCCAGACGAATTTAGAAAACCATTTATTTTAATCAAACGTTATTACCACTATAGTCACGCTGTAACAATTAGGGTACCAATAGTTTTATTTCTAAGACAACCAATAAAATTTAGGATTTCAAAATTCCAGCGCAATGAGAACTCTATCTAGTACATCTAAATAAATACTAACATGTTTAAAAAAATAATTAGCTCAAGTTATTTTTAGAATCTTTCTATGTCATGCCGTGACGTCACGATGTGACAATTTTTTAACAAAATTTAAAACAATATTCAAAACTGCTTAACTGAAACCACAATTTAGTTTTTATCAACTTTATTCGGGCAGATTATTGTGCAGTTTCTTTGCGTTTTCTACAAAAACTACGAAATATAGGTATGTTTTGGATAGGCAACATTTGCTCAGTTATCCTTGAGGCTCTGTTTTGGGATACATAGAGCCTCTCTGTAAAGGATAGTTGTAACTCCATTGAGCCTTGGATGTAATACGTCCATCTCCATAACTATTGTGTTGCTTTTTTTTAATCTTTCAAGGGTTTAATATGTCTCTTTCTCATGCTGAACGTCAAAGGAAATATCGCGAAAGGCAGTTAGAAAAATTTGGCAAAAAAGCATTTAAAGAAAAAAATTCAAAAAAGAGAAGAGAAAGACAACTTGCTAAATTGGAGGCTCAACGAGAAAAAGAAGGCATTGAAAGAGAAAGAGCAGACAAAAAGTAGCAGAATCAAAATCTGTAGCTGTTATATCACCCTCTTACAAATCTGCAAGCACTCTTGGAAAAGCTGTTAAGAGAGCCGAACCAGCACTACCAAAATCACCCACAAAGACGGCAAAAGTTGTACAAAAACTTTTAACAAAAATGAATGAAACCCCTAGTCCAGAAAAAAAAAATAGTGAAAATGCATTAGATGCTTTAACTGTAAAATTGGTTCTTGATTTTTACCAGCGTGATGATATATCCCGTCAAGCGCCCGGTAAAAGAGACACCATTGTGGTGAGATTAAAGAACAAGAAAAAACTGCAAAAACATCATTTGTATGTGAATGCTATTGAAGCTTATGCTGTTTTTAAAGGTGATTTTTCTAAAGAATCAGTTGGAAAATCAAAGTTTGCTAGTTTACGCCTACCACATGTGCTTTTGTCTAGTTCAATGTCAAGAAACGTTTGTTGTTGTCAACGGCATCAAAATATAATTCTTATCCTTGAAGCCCTGCACAAGTTTGATTCAAATTTTCTATTTTATTCACATGAATTTCCTCTTAGCATTGTATGTGATAGTGAAAAAGACAATTGTTAAAATAATATGTGTACTACATGCAAAGATGCTGCAAAGTTTCATAATCTATATGTTTTGAATGAAATTGACAAGAATAAATGCATTACATAGTACCAATGGGAAAAAGTTGCAGATGGTAATGGAAAAGATTATATTAAAAAGATTAAAAAAAAGGGAAGAGTTGATGATCTTTACAGCACCTTTTCAAAACCTTTATCTTCATTTCTTTGGCATTATTTTATTAAACAGAAACAATCAAAGACATCGTGATCATAAGATCCAACCTCAAAGTAAACCAGACACAGCCATCCTTCAAGTGAATTTTGCTGAAAGTTTTTCAACTTTGTGGCAAGATGAAGTGCAGCCAGCACATTGGTACAAGAAGCAAGTTACTGTGTTGACTGCTGTATTTTAGTACCAAAATTCATTCTTGTCATCTGTCATAGCTTCAGATGATTTAAGCCATTCAAAAAAATTTATTCTTGTATTTGTTCATAATTTATTATCTAACCATATTGAATCAAGTGTTAAAATACTACAGATTTAGACAGACGAGCCAAGTAATCAATTTAAATATCATTTTATTGCATCAGCAATACCCTGGTTGGAAGAGCAGCATGATTTAAAATTATTCTGGAACTTTTTTGCTGCTTCACATGGGAAAGGATTGGTACATGCTATTGGTGGGACCGTTAAAAGAATAGCAACGCAAAAAATAATCAAGAGAAAATATATAATAACTGATGCCATAACCTTTCATGAAGCTGTTAAAAATGAGACTAATTTCAATGTCTATTTTGTTTCTATGGAAGATATTATAAATACAATTAAAAAATTTAAAATTGATGAGTTATTTACATAAGCACCAGCAAAACCAGAAATATTTGCAGCAAACCTAATTAACAACAGTAATGGCAAAACCCAAATGCAATCCTATTCAAGTGCCAAGTATTTAGTCAAACAACTTATGTCTACAGATAAAATCACTAAAAAACTTTAAAACGTTGTTTATATGACAGCAATATAATATGGACGCAATTAGACACTGATATAGTATGGGCGTGTTCTGAAGATTACTATGTAAGAACTATTTTTATGAAGATGTAATTATATATTTGTTTAATACCTCTCTACTAAGTTTTAAATTTATTAAAAACAGCCCATTTACCTGGTTTATAACTACCCAAATGTGCCTGGTCACACTGTGACGTCACGCTGTGACGTTTACCACTAGTTAATTAAAGGTGCGCCTGTTTAAAATTTAATTAAAAAAATGTAATTTAGCTATAAAACTTGTAAGAGTAATGTCTAAACTTTTTGTTTAATGCCAAGTTAATAATTCAGTTCATCTATATTAGCTGAATCACGGTGTTGATCTAAAAACTAAAAAATAATGAGAAAATATTGGTCACGCTGTGACGTTTTACATTTTCTTGCATGAATGAGAGGCCAATATATCCACCCAAATTTTTCTTCTTGTTTTTTGTAGCACCTATTATGAGCTAACTAAAAAGCAAAACAAATTCTTCTTATATCTATTTTATTAAATATTAAATAAAATATATTTTATTAAATATTAAATAAAATATTAAAATAATAAAGTTGAATTAGCTCAGTGGGCTCGCATCTTAGATCAAAATCATTGGCCTGATAACATAAACAACCAAGTGACTAGAGTTGCAAAAAAATGCGTTTTTTCCCTTGTGCGTTTTTTTGGGTCAAAAAAACGTGTTTTTTGGTTTTTTTGATGTTTTTTTGGTTTTTTTGACTTTTTAAACAAGTTTTTTAATTTTCTTGGTAAATAATTTAGAAGAGTTTTTGTTTTATTATGTCTATTTATAGTATATGATCATTATAATCACAAATATAATGTATAAACACCAATTTAAAGTTAATGTTTTAATAAAAAATTTAAAGAGCTATTTATTAAGTATATTTATTAGGCAGGTTAGTATTAAGTTAGTTATAAATCTAGGTATATTGTATGAGAATGTTATTTGTCATGTTTTACTTCTTAAATATTGCTGTACATCCTAAATATTACACTCATTATATACAGAAACTATATTTGTCCATGACAAAATAATCATTTTTCATAATTTAAATATACTAATATACAATATGATGCTTATTTTATATCAGACTTCAAATCTTTAAAGAAATAGACAACCCTAATATTTATTATGTAATAATTTAGTTTTACATTGTTTGTTACATATTTTGAATTATATTGCCAGTAAGTCCTTATAAAAAAAACCTTAACTTTATTTAATTTACATATTCTAGTATTTTAGAATAATAATGTTTTATTAGTTTTAATTTGTTATTAATTTAGTGCTAAGTAGTGTAGCACTGTGTAATGTAGTATATACTCAATTAAAAAAAAGGATAAATATTTAAGCAAAAAAATTCAATAATTTAGTAATTTTAACATGTATTTCAACTATAAAAGATATTCTAATTAGGTGTGTTTTCTGAGTCCAAGTCTTCCTGCCCTAGACTACCTTCATCTAATGATTCATAAACAAAGTCACTGTCACTTTCTATATTAACTGTTTCAGACTCTGACCAAGGCATTGAAGTGCTAGGAACTTTATTCACACTTGCATTATTAATTTGAGGAGTAGTTATGCTTGTACCATTTTCATAACTGGTGTTTTCAACATTTTCAAGTTTTAAATTTTGTGAAATGAAAACTAGTTTTCCAGCCCTTTCAGTCGTTAAGTGATTTCTTTTTGCACTATGAATGTTAGAACAAGTGCTAAAACTTCTCTCACATGTTGCACTTGAAGCTGGTAGCTGAAGAATTCTAGATGCAACCTTTATCAGTTCAGTAAAGGAACACAACCCTTTCCACCAATTTATGGGTTGAGTTATTCTACTTGCAGTCCAAATAAAAGGTTTTGAAAAAATACCACCATTTGATTGGTAATTAGCCAAGTCAAACATCATAATTTCTTTGTTTACTTCAGGCATTCTAGCAGCAATGTTGTGTATTGCCTCACATGCATCAATCTAAAATAAAAAGATTTTTCTTTCAATAATTTTACAACTACTTTATTAATTTAAATAGTATTTTTAAATTTGAAAATAGTATTTAATATTATTCAAAATTTTTCCAAAATTTTACTTTTAATGTCCAAGCCATTTTAGCCTTGGGCATTAAAAGTAAAACTTGGTTTTAAGAATCATTTATGAATTATGTAAATACCTTTTGTTCTCCAGTCAAGACTCTGCCTTGAAATTTGGGATCTAGTATATTGGCAGCCAAGTGAATTTTTGTTAAACAAAAATTATTTTTTTTCTTGAAGATTTTTTTGGCTTCTTCTTCTTCCTTTTTTGAGAATGGGCTAACTGTTAAGTTTTTAAAAATGTGGTCTTCCAAGAAGTGAAAAGTTTTCACAACAGTAGATAACATGGGAGTATTTGATTCAGTTTTCTTTATTGCATCAGCTATTGGTGACAGCAATTTGAAAAAACCTTCAACCCTGTCCCAAACAGCTGATAGAAGAATATTTTTTGTTGCTGAATTAAGTCCACTGTTTTCAGAAATAGCCAATGTTTTTAATGGTTGTTTATTTTTCTGTATGCTACCTAAGCATGCTACAGTTGTTCCCCACCTTTAAATAAAGCAAAAAGAAATTATGATAACTGTAATAAATTTAGAGTAAAGTAATTTATTAAATCTTTTTTTATGATTGTATAATAAAATTAGTTACATAGTTCAATTTTTTTTGTAATATACATTATATTTAAACTTTTAGTTGTATTACTTAGTTCGCACAGGTAGTTTCAAGGAAATGCATGTTACTACACCAGCTGATTTTTTTTGTATATCTCTAAATGCTGCAACAGATATATGAGAATTTTTTATCTCTTTAACAATATCAGTTACTTGTGACATCAAAACACTTAAAGTTGTCAATTTAAAAAAATCTGTGAACAGTAAATTTAAACCATGTGAAATGCATCCATAGCAATGAAGATGGGGATAACCATCTTTTAGACAAGTCCATGCATTTTTCATATTTGCAGCATTGTCAGTCACAATGCCCAAAACTTTATTAGGAATAATTTCTTCTAAAACTTTCTTTATTTCATTTGCCATATATTCACCAGAATGGCTTAATGTTCCAACAATACAGTTTAGGACATATTATATATACTGTACTATATAAGTATTATAAACCTATTTACTGATATATTATTTCTGCTTACTAAAATGGTTTTCAGTGTTGTTTGTTATAAATTTAATATCAAAATTATTTATAAAATAATATGCATATTTTAAAAGTCTACCAGTCTGTTAAGTAAATCATTTTCTATTTTATGTGGAGTGATGATCCACTAGCATATATTACTCTGGCTAGGTGTGTATCAATCAGTTCCTGCAAAAGATAATGCCATATTGGTACATCAGCCAATCATGAAACAAATCTTAAATCTATGCATCATGAAAATTTAATAAGCTAGTTGCCATATCAGTTAATTCTTCAATTAAATCTTAAAATTTAAAAATACAAAACACACCTTTTCAGTTTTTGTCATGCTGTCAGACACGGAACTTGGTGTTTTACTTCTACAAATTGATTCAGAAGAGGATGTTCCAAAAGAATCAGATCGTGGATTTTTTGATTTTGGTTCAGCATCTCCAGAAGAGTCTTGCTGTTTTTGTCTATGAACTAATTTATTTGCATATAGACTTTTTATTTCTTTAGGACATTTTCAACATTTTTCAATATGCTTAGTCATTTGAGTTCCATTTTTAGACATAATGTCAAAGCAAAAGGAACATTTAACTCTTTCCATTTTGCTAATTTGTTTCATGGATATAAATAAATTGGCAACTATGGTTTTATTTCTCCCTCTTGTATGGCCTGCTTTACTCATTTTTAAAACTAAAATTTACTATGTTATGCAAAATATCTAAAATTTAAATATAATTAAATAAAGAACATAATTGATTATTAAAAAGAGCTTTTAAAACTGCCTATAACTTTTTATTTGCAACTCAAAACCTTATAAGTACAGTAAATTAACAATAATAATAATAATAATAATATATATATATATATATATATATATATATATATATATATATATATCAAATATTAAACAAAATTAAGTAAATGTATTTAAGTATAATAAATTTAGATAAAAAGTGTTTATTGTGTCAATATATAACAATAAAGTCAATAAAAATTAAAGAGAGGAAGATAAAGTTAACTAATAATTTTTTATACAGGACTACTATAACCGTGTTAACCTAAACATTAACAATTACCTTTAAACATACCAAAAGAAAAAGAATTTTAGTCAAATTCAACCTTTGTTTTCCTATATAAATCTGAAATTAAAATGTGTTTAATAATATTGCCGTTAAAGTTAAATTTAGTAGCTTAAATGATGAATTTTTAAATATTTCCTAAAAAAAACAAAAAAACGGACCCCTGCGTTTTTTTTCCAAAAAAACCAAAAAAACAAGAACCAAAAAAATGCGTCACATCTCTACAAGTGACATTTGGAGAAACTGAAATCAGAAATCTGTCGTTAAGACTACAGTTAAATGAAAGAGAAATGATTCGTGGATTCCGTGAATACCTGGCAGAAAAAACATCCTGAAAATTTAGTTCATTTGGTACACGCTCTACATACTATTCCCATTTCCTCAAGTGAATGCGAACGAGTGAATGCGAACGAGTGAATGCGAACGAGTGAATGCGAACGAGGGCTTTCACAGATGAATCTGATCATCACACCAAAAAGGACTTCTTTAATGACAAAAACAGTTTCAACGTTGTTATTCATTAAATTAGTGGGACCACCGCTAACAAGCTTCGATCCTTTAAAGTACGTTGATTCGTGGTTACTTAGCGGAAGGCATTCAGCAGTAGACACTAAGAGCAAGGAAAGGAGACAAGAGGATATGTCCAAGGAAAATTTGCAAAAAACTATGGGATTTGTTATAAAAGTTTATAGTTTTGTAAAGTTTGCATTTTATATACAGTGACTGACCCCTCCCCCACTCACCCCCTATCCAAAAAAAAAACATCTGTCATTATTTGAAAAAAAGCTTCTTTTATTGGAAAACGGTTTCTTATATTTGTTCCTGCCTTTATGGGTATGATGTACGGGGGAGCCTACCAACAGCTATACATATAAAAATTATTTATAAATTAAATTACTAATTTCTGCCTCATTTTTGAAATATAAAGAAAAATACAGGTGAGTTCCGGCACCTTTGTTTTTTTAGAAAAAAAGCACTGTATATATATATATATATATATATAATTATGTTAGTGTATTCTACAAATAGAGTGTTCAATGTTCTTAAAGAACAAAGCAATAATAAATTAGTAAATAAGTAAATAATTAATTAATTATAAATTATAAATTATATATATATATATATATATATATATATATATATATATATATATATATATATGTATATATACATACACACATACATATAGACAAGTACATATACAGCTTTGGTATGGTTTATCAAGCACTTTTTCTATATATGCACATAGAAAAATAAACTTATAGATATGTGTGTATATATATATATATATATATATATATATATATATATATATATATATATATATATACATACATACATATACATATATATATATATATATATATATATGTATGTGTGTGTGCGTGTCTATATATATGTGTCCATACATTATATATATATATATATATATATAAATTTATATATATATATATATATAATCAATACCGATGATCTTGAAGGTATTTCATGAAATGTTTCTTCATTTTCTTCATCGTATTCATCATATTGTGATAAATAGTTTGAACCATATCCTGTAAAAAATAAAATCAAAAAATATCTTTTTTGATATTTGTCTTTTTTTTTTAATCTTTTAACAAAACCTTTCAAAAAAGAACTTACCAGTATAAACTGGTATTTATAAAAACATTTAAAAAATTTAGCCAAATCATTAGAAAACTTTATTAAAAGAACTTACAGATTTTTCTTTCTATATTTCCTATTTATTTTACTTTTTAGTATTTAAAAAATTTAAGCAGTAACTAGTGATATAACGATTACACATTAATGGCCAATGCTGATGGCATAGGAAAAGGCTGATGGCATAGGAAATGCTAATGGCATAGGAAAAGGCTAATGGCATAGGAAATGCTGATGGAAATAAGAAAAGGAAAAAGTAGGAAAAGGCGTAGGAAAAGGCCGATACCAATGCCAATATCAATAAATTAACCAATTTATTGAACTTGGTAATTTTTCAGAACTGGTAAAAAAATACTTGGATTCAAATTAGAGCCAAATCTTTATTTTAAAGGGACCTACAAGTGCCGAAACAAGTTGTGTTCATATCATAGATACCCATTTGAAAATAAGTTAAAAGTTAATTAATTTTTCACAAACAAATTATTGAATGAGATATTAACAAAAGCGTTTGTTGCTTTACCATTATACTTCTAGTTGAGAACCTAATTTTAGGGTCTCAAATCTGCATAATTTTTTCTGTTAAAAAAACATCTGGTTTCAATAGAAAATTTTTTCGCTCACCACAGAGTTTTTTAAACTCAGTTCAGTTTCACACAATCAGATTGGGTTTTCTCTTCATATTTAGTCTGCGGCAGTTATAAAAAATGTTCACTGTTGCATGTTTTTGTTTTTTTCTTTCTACGTATTGTTAAGTATTTGAGTTAGAAAAAACGTAATAAAAATAGTAGTTAAGCAAAGCGAACTTTAAAACTAAGGCCAAAAAAAAATTTTTCCAACTAAGATTTTAAAAAAAAAAGAAAAAGTTCCTTGACATTTGCCAACTGGCAACAATAGATCCAATTTTGCAGACTCCGGTGTCCAATATGCCAATATAAACATTTTTCTTAAAATATAAGTAATCATTTTTTTTATATACAACACCAAGTACAATGGAATCCAACATAGTTAAATTTTGAAAGATTTAAAAATCTTTATTTTTTAATAAATTCATGAAACCATTTAAAAATAATCTTATATATATTTTTAACTTATGTTTATAATAATTTATATTTCTAATTCAAGAAACCATTTTTAAAATGATCTAATATACATTTTTCAGATATATATAAATTTGACATTAAAAACTTGTATCTTATTTTTTTGTTTAACCACTAAAGGGGAAACGCCTGCATTTTAAACTTGATTTAAGCTTTTTGATAGAAAGTTTTTGTATTGACATCAAATATAAATAAAAGCATAAAGCGCATTAATCAAAATATAGTCAAAGAGCTGGAACTTCCTTCGCAAGAAACAAAATGGCGTTAAAAATTAAGAAGTTTTTTTTTAATATCACATTCAATAATTTGTTTGGGAAAGTTTAATTAACTTTTAACTTATTTTCTAATGTTTATCTATGACATGAACACAACTTGTCTCGGCACTTGGGGATCCCTTTAAAAGATATTAGTAAAGCTCAGTTAAAATAATATACACTTTTTAGTTTTTTTAACTATGAAAAGAAAACTTTCAAAAAATAAATACAATTTTAGTGAAACACTTTTTATTTCAATATTTAAAAAAAAAAAGGTATTAAGATAAACAGTTTACTTAGAATTTTAAACTCTTTATAAAAAAACAAATTAAAAAAAATTTTAACATGAAATATATGCATTTTCTCAAAATAAAATAAGAGACTTAAAAATCAAATACCAAGAAAATAATAACTTTAAGATCCTAAAAAAAGCACCAATAGCAGTTGTAACAATGTTTAGTATTTAAAATTGTGTATACGAATATTGTAATGCAAAAGCATTTCTCCTGTTTCCAGAGGCAACCTATTTTGTCGTGGAGAATAAATTTGTCCTCCACAACTGAACAACCATTCAATTTCAACAGAAGATTAAAGGCATGACAAAATAAAACTATACAAAATAAAATTATTCTAAAAACAACATTATGGTAATAAAAGTATAAGTACATTCAGCTGTTAAATTAAAGCTTATAAAGATCATCTAAAGAATAAACAAATTTGTTTGTAAACAAAGTCAAAATAAACAATTTCTCAAAAAAATTCTAAGTAATGCATAAAGTTTAGTTTATTTATTATTTAATTATTATCATAATGCAGGATAAAAATATTAAAATGCCATCGGTTGGAAAATTGGTATATTAGTAAAAAAAGGCTGATACAA
Organism: Hydra vulgaris; assembly: GCF_038396675.1. NCBI lineage: Eukaryota > Metazoa > Cnidaria > Hydrozoa > Anthoathecata > Hydridae > Hydra > Hydra vulgaris. Next base: position 24,258,795 of record NC_088931.1, read on the forward strand.
TTTTGATTATGCAAAAAGTGGCTGATTAAGCCGATACTGTTGCCGATTAATCAATACATCACTAGTAATAATTCAATAATTTAATTTTCTGAAAAATAATATTTTAAAAATATTAATGCATTTAATATATCAAAATTCATTTGGCTTCAAAGTTTAGTTGAAACGTTACCAGCAAAAGAAAATGTTCTTTCGCTAAATGTTGATGTGGAATGAATTGTTGTGAGAGCAGCATCAATCTTATTTAAATTTGCTGTTTGAATTCCACTCATTCCAAACAGCTTAAACTCATTTAGTATATCCGAAAAAAGATCAGAACTGCTAATTTTGGGTCGGAACGATACCATCTTTGTTAGAGTTGTTATAACTGTGTCTTCAGATTATTATTGGCTTCTTCAGCAACTTAATCCAATGATTCGGAATCAGCATTATTCAATACTTTGGTAAAATTTTGTTTGATTATATTTTTTGCTTATTAAATAACTGCTGGCTTTGATGAATATTTGAAGTCATATTATATTGTGAGGTATTTGAATTGGGGTTTTGCAAATATCTCATTAGTGACACTAAATCTTTTTTGCATCACAATAAAGATTGTACCGCTTTTTGAGTGAATCTAGCATCCTACACTTAAATTAGTTGTTTGCTCAGAAAGATTTTTGAACAAAAACATATGAACACTTTACCATCACTGGTTAGAATTGTTGATTTATCCTTACTAAGCTCCTTAACAGCCAATTTAATAGGTTTTAACACATTTAAATATCTTCTAAAACTTTAAAATTGACTTTTTCATAAAAACTATTTGTTCCAAATGTCCAAAACTCCTTTTTGAATGCAAGATTACAAATTTTACCAACCTTTCAATCATAGAAACCAAAAAGTTCCACCAAGTTTTAATGTCAAGTTTTAGCATCAATTTTTATTTTCTTGTTTGAAAACATGCTTTTGAAATATGCAGCAACAAACGGTTGACAAATTTAAAAATTTATTAAGTTTACATGAATTATTAAATACAGACTTAATTACATCTCAAAATGTTCTGTTGCTGCTTCCATTGCTTTCATTGGCATCTACTTCGTTTGATTTGTCACTGGAACATGTTTGGCTATCACAGGTATTTGATTTTTTGTAGAAAAGATTGGTTACGACCAGATGAATACCGTGATATTGACACAGATGATTCTCTACAGGATATATTTAGAATTTATTAATCTAATTATTCATATTTTTGGATTACTGCAGCACCATTGTGAGTAGACGTGATTTCATAAGTAAAATCTAACCCAAAATCTGTCAATATTTCCCTAATTCTTTGGTTGTGAAAACATCACAGAAACCATCAATTTTAATGAAACCCAATTTATAAGCAACTTTATTGTGAAAAGTAACATTTATATACCTTTTAATGGAGATGTCAGTCCATTAATCTTTATTAAGTTCGAAATATTAAAATTTTAAAAACTGGTACTGTGAAACAGTTTTGGTACCATTTTTGAAATTACTGGTATTGAAAACCATTGAAACTCAAACTATTATCATTACTTTCTTTACACATAAAATTTCTTAAGAAGATTTCATATTAAAGAAAGGAAAGAAAATGTATCTACCATTCTTTACACAAAACCTTTTTAAAGAGAACATTATTTCAAAAATATTACCTTTTCTGGATTTCGCTTTGGCATAAAGTTTCATCAAATCAGTAAAAATGTAAACCAACTATGAAAAAAATATGTCAGAAATGTACACATACTAAAATTATTGACATAAATTTATTACATTTGAAATTATAAAAATAAAGCTATAATTTGTTAAAACTATTCATAGATTTAAATTTTGAATAAATTAAACTTCTTTTGTTGTTACAGAAATGAGATAGGGGTTAGACGAAGAAAAAGATTTTGTTTAAATTTACCAGTTTCATTTATTGTTACAAAGATGAGATGAAAATTGGGTGAAGATTAAGTTCTTGTTTAAATTTATATATTTAAATTTGAATTTAAATATTTAATTTATTTAACTCTATTAGTTTAAATTGTAAAGTAACTTTATTTCAACTCCTAAAATAATCTTATGGAAGATTACTTAACAATAAGATTATTTAATAAGATTACTTTATTCCACACTTTATCAAAACACTCGCTGATGATTCTGTCATGAATTGAAGCAGCTGGAGCAACTGGAGGAATGGCTTCTTTATAATATTTTTTTTCGTCAAAGCTTATTGTTTGAACATCACTAAAAAAATAATATAACTGAAAAATAAAAATAATTAGTGTTTTATATAATGTTTTATATATTCAAACAAGTTATATATGATAAAGAAAAATCTTTTACATAACTGGTCCAAACATAAAAAGTCAGGGGAAAATGTCTTTACCAATTGTTAACTGTTAACATGTATTCAAATATACATATATAAATATAACAACAAAACAAAACACAGCACAATAACTGTTTGTCCCATTACTTTTGAACGCTGCTGTATCATAAAAATCATGAAACAAATAAACAGATAAAACAGTCTTACATAGTTGAACAATCATATGCTATAAATTCTTCAATATCACCATTGGCTGCAAATATTTCTTCCTCCAAATACAAATAGGAAGTTTCTATAAAGAGAAATACTTTTTTTGATTTAATCAAGTTTTTAATATACTTTTTATGACAATTAGAAACAAATAATATTTTAAAAAAAATACTATCATGGTTTATTGATAATGTATCAATAAACCATGATACTGTACTTAACACAATAAAATAACATTTGAGACTTGATCATAATTTTTTTTTAAATTATGATCAAGTCTCAAATATGGCAAACCTTATTGGCATACAAATAAAAATTATGCCAAACCTTATTGGCATACAAATAAAAAATTTTATAAGCAAACCAATCAACTATCAACTAACCAATTTCAATAAATAAAATAACAAACTCAAAATATCTTAAATTAATTAAAATTACTCCAACTTATTAGAAATCAAATATTAATTTAAAATAGAAAATAAAATAAAAACTTTTACCATCAAACTGTGTGTCATTTGGTGCAGTTTTTGCCTCAACCTTACATCCATTTACAAGAAGACTGAAAATAAAAAATTTCATAAATAAAAATGATTCTTTCTAAAAATTACAATAATACAGTAACTTAAGAGATTTAAGAACTGACTAACCTTCTACATATTGCATTAAATATTGCATGTTTTTCAAATGTTTTTGTCTAGTAAAAGTAAATAATACCAAACAAATGGTATGCAAATTTTCAAAAATTATTATTAACAACAACATGAGGGCTGACATATTTTAGCCTACAACTTTTCAATACTTAATTTTTTAATTCGCTCCATATTTAAATAAATAGAGGGTAAAAATGTTAAACATTCAGAATTAGGATCGGCATTCGGCAATGCTGACCTAACTGCCAACCTTAAAGTGTTTGAGGTCAGCAAAAAATTGCCGACCTTGTTTCTATGTTTTATGGTAACCCCTTTGTATCAAATTTGTTTTGTGATTTCTAACAGTTTCAGGTCGGCAATTTATTGCCGATGTTTTTTTTATTCCGAGGGTTGTGTGTGTGTGTGTGTGTATATATATATATATATATATATATATATATATATATATATATATATATATATATATATATATATATATATGTATATATATATATATATTCACACTTGTATATTTTTTATATTATTCACCTCCCCAGGGCCAAAAAGGCTACTCCAATCGAGGAGGCTTCTTTATTATTGTTACAATCCTCTCTCCACTTTTTAACTTCGAAACATGAACCAAGGTGCAGGGAGAAACAAGTTGACTATGTCCCTGGTAGTATTGTGCAGTACTACAGGAACATGGTGGGAATAGAACTTGGAACTTCTTGCTTATAAAGCAAATGCTCTACCACATATATCTTCAAGCTAAATATTTTTATACATTAGCAGGAAACTTGAAGTTGTAAAAAATTTGTATTTTCTAGTTATTAAATGTGTGTTTATATATATATATATATATATATATATATATATATATATATATATATATATATATATATATATATATATATATATATATAAAGAGAGAGAGAGAGAGAGAGCTTGTTTTAAATAAAAAATGCTTAATGCATTTGCTTAAACTGAACTCTCGCCATAAAATTCTCTTTAATTTTTTATTTTTTAAAGACAAACTTTTTTAAATTACTGCAAAACAAGTTAAATATTATTAAACTTGTTTTTTATTACAACTATTAGGGTTTATTTTCTTTCAATTTTTTATTTATATTAAATAATTAAATTTATTTAATTATTTAATATAAATAAAAAAAAAATATAAATAATTATGTCCAACATTTTTAAAAATATTACATTTTTAAAAATGTAATATTTTTACATAAACAAATTTCTTTTTTTTCTTGACATTAGTATAAATGAATTGAAATATGTTAAATTTTTTTAAATAATCATTTCTTGAATTTCTAATTGCAGCTTTGCAACTAAAAATGATTTTAAAGATACTAGAGAGTAACACATAAAAAAAATTACAGCTATTTATTTACTTTATTTATTAAAAGTTTATTATTTTATTAGCGATTTTGTTATGAAAGAAAAGATTATTTTTTTAAACACCATTTAATAAAATTATATCGTTGTATATATCATTAATTAAAAAATAATCGCTGCGCTTTAACTTGTGTTATAAAAAAAAGTTTAACTTATGATTTGTGCAAATTTTTGATGCAGCCTCGGAACATGTTAATTTAAAATTTAATTTAGAGCAAAAAAAAAAATTTGTTTGCGGGAAAAGCAAAAAAACAATTGTAATAAAAATGAGCTAATTTTTTTTAAGAAATAAAATTTAAATATTGAACAATATTTAGCAATATTATTTTTAATTATTAAATTAGTTTTAAATTAAATCATATATTTTTTTATCAGAATTAAATTATTTAATTATATCATCTTTATTAATATTATATAATCTTTGTTTCAAGCCTAAAGTATTAAAGCTTTAAGTAACATTTTACAAGCGAATCAATCATTACAATATATAAATATATATATATATATATATATATATATATATATATATATATATATATATATATATATATATATATATATATATACATATATGTTTCAATGTCATATCTTGTTGTACGTGAATATATATATATATATTTTTGAATATAAAGCATAAAAAACAGCTGCGTACAAACTAAATTTATTCTTCGTAATATTTCGATCTGCTTTTGCACAGATCGTCATCAGACGTAAAATATAATATATATATTATATTTTACGTCTGATGACGATCTGTGCAAAATATATATTATTATATTTTACGTCTGATGACGATCTGTGCAAAAGCAGATCGAAATATTACGAAGAATAAATTTAGTTTGTACGCAGCTGTTTTTTATGCTTTATATTCAAAAATATACATATATATATATATATATATATACATATATATATATATATATATATATATATATATATATATATATATATATATATATATATATATAAATTAGTAAAAAACACTTATCTAACTTTTATCTTCGACTTGAAGTTTCACCATTGCTGGATCATAAATGGAAAATGCCTTTCGAAAAATGTAATTTACAAGTGCATTGTTTCCTCACAAAACAACCCTGATAAACAATATATTGGCTTAAGCGAGGGGAATGGAAAAAACGTTATGCCAACCACAAACAATCGTTTAAACACAAAAAATATTCAAAAGAGACTATGCTGTCAAAATATATTTGGGATTTAAAAGAAAAAAATAAAAATTTTAATTTACAATGGTCTATTCTAAAATCTGCCCCTGCCTATAATAACATTTTCAAAAAATGTATGCTATGCTTGCAAGAAAAATTTGAAATAATTACTCATTTAAATCAAGAAAATTTATTAAATAAAAAATTTGAATTAATTTCTAAATGTAGGCACGAAAATAAATACCTCTTAAAAAATTATAAAAACAAATGACCAAATTAAACTATCCCCATTCCAAAGAAAATTATTTCATAATTACTTTCTGTAACTTCCCGTTAACAAAAAAATATAGTAATTAAAAATATTTTATAATAATTTATAACTTCCTGTAAAATATTTTTTTCTATAAATTGAATTTTTTTTGAGATTTAGTAACTCTTCCTGATGATCCAGCAATGGTGAAACTTCAAGTCGAAGATAAAAGTTAGATAAGTGTTTTTTACTAATTTATTATTGCTCTGTTCTTTAAGAACATTGAGCACTCTATTTGTAAAATACACTAACATAATTTACAAAGTTTTCTATAACTAAAAATTTCGATAAAATAAATTTAGTAATTAAAAACAAAGTTTTCAGTTAAAAAAAAAATTTCTTGGCTGCAAGAGCAGGTCCAACTATGTTTACAATGTGTTTTTGCACCTTGTCTAAAAAAGAAAGAGCAGCATTGGAAGATCTGCCCCATATATAGCAACAGTATTCTATACAAGAACGGATTTGAGATTTATAGAGATAAAGAATAGAATCCGGAGTAAGAAAAAGTCGAGCACAATAAAGAGATGCAACCTTAGTAGATGCTAATTTTGCAATGGATTTGATATATGGTTTCCAAGAATAATTGGAATTAAGAGTTAATCCTAGAAGATGAAAGGTAGATGACTCATCAAGTACATTACCATTCATAAATATAGGAAGATCTAAATTATTGCGATAACGATTGGTTGAAAAAATTGGGTTTTATCTGAATTAAAGTTAGTTCACTGTGAGCCCCATGCTGTAGCAGGTGAGATCCTTTTCAAGCTCAAATGCCCTCTCTGAGCAATCAGAGAGTGTTGATTTCTTATCAAGACAAGAATAAATGGTAGTATCATCAGCAAACAATGCAACCTTAGATTTGACAATATCTGGAAGATCATTAATGTAAATTAAAAAGAGAATAGGGCCAAGGATAGAACCTTGAGGAACCCCTGAAGTTACAGGATATGAAGAAGTGTGCTGTCTATCGAGGACAACTTTTATACAATGATTGTAAAGGAAGTATAATTCCAGATGCACCATAAGAAGAAAGCTTATGGAGAAGACCAGCATGCCAAACCTTATCAAAAGCTTTAGAAATGTCATGAGTGATAGCCTTAGCCTCTCCACCTCTATCTAATGCAGGACAGAAAGGCAAAAATTGTGTGTCTTAACACCTGCAGAGTCACTGATACTAGAGCCTAACTAATGGATATCGTTCTAGGCGTACGTAATGCGTATGGAAATTGCCAGCAGCTTAACGCTTTAAAACAAGGCCTGCATATAAGCATATACACATCCAAACTACATTGCATCTTTTTTAAATTAACTAAAAAGTTTATCTGAATATTTTAAATAGTTCTTGTGCTAATTTTTTTAATTAAAATTTAATTTTGTTTTGCTATATTTTTTATTTGTTTGTTTTTACTCTTTATTCAAGTTCTAACTTTAACAAACTTAAAAAGTTGATTTTAAAGACAGATACATAAACCCTTTAAAAAACTAAAAACAATATCCATAAACCCTCTTCAATCTCTCTGGGGTAGCTGAGGTAGGTATATATATAGTAAACGGTTTAGCTTCAAATTCAATTAATTTTTTAAAGAAAAAAATTTTTGTTTTTTGTTTTGTTTTATAGAGAATTTTTTACATTATATAAATATATAAAAATTGAGAAAAAATATTTTGAAAACTAAAAAAAATTGATTTTTATGAAGAAAAAAAATGTTTACTTTTCCCTATATAATTGGGGAAGTAAACTAGTTAATTTTTAATAATAATTGATAGCAATTGATAATTGATAGTAATATATGATAATAAAAGATATTAAGAAAATCAAAACTAAATTATTTTAATCAAGCTAAGTTAATTAAAAATAAAATCAAAACTAATCTTATTAGAAGTTAAGTTTCCAAAAAAATTATTTTAATCAAAAATACAAAAAAAACTATTAATTAAATAAATTTGAGCTGTTTCATTGGCAGAAGCAGGTTTGCTGCATTTTTACATGTAAAAAAACTTTTCACCAATTTTCAATTTTTTGGGCAAACATGATTGACAAATCCAAGACTTGCAACTAAAAGCTTCACATTGGTACCACATTTTGTTTTGAGTTGGCAATGCTTTTTCCCAAACTCTACAACACTTTTGCACCTCTTGATGTCTTTGTCTTGTCTCGGTTTTTTTGAATGTTGCACTTGCTTAGTTTCATCTAAAGCTTCACTGAAGTGAATCTTGGGTTTCTTTAATTGCTTTGACTTTTTTGCCTCATCTTCTTGCTTTATTTACTCGAGCACCTCAGATGTACTTAGACACTGGCCTTCAACTCCCGGAATGTTTACTCTTTTGGGTTTTTTTTGTGTGATAATATGGTGGCACTGTAAAAAATTTTTCAAATTGCCTTCGAGTCTTTCTGTGAAGTGTTGCAACATTTAATACGTTTGAGCAGGAGTCACTGGTGTCGTTGTTAAATTTTGAAATTGGCAAATCCTTGGAGTTTGATGCTGACTGATGTTAGATGATGATAGGCTTGGTTAGGATGATGAAGTAGGCTTGGTTGAGGATGATGAAGTAGGCTTGGTTGAGGATGATGAAGCAGACTTGCATGAAGATGATGAAACAGGTTTGGTTGAGGATGATGAAGCAGGCTCGGATGAAGATGATGAAGTAGGCTGAGATGGTACTTGAAATGTTTGAGCAATTTCTCATTTTGAGTGATCAACTTTGCTAATATAAAATGGGAACAAACCAGTGTTATGAAATCCAGCGATTATTTGTATTTGTGTAAATGTGTCACCGGAGCTAAAAAGTTTTGCTTGTAGTTGAATGAAATTTTCTTTTGTTAAGTTGTTGAAATTTTTAGCTGCATAAAATTCTGGAAGTAATTTGTGCCAAACTTGTTTAACGTGACAATACACACCAACGTCTAATGGTTGAAATATGTGGGATGAATAAGCCAGTAAACATATTATTCTAATGTTATTGTCAATGCAAATATGTGCAACATTGTAAGTAACATGTGTGACGTGTCGGTCCAACACTAACTTTGAATACCTTTAATTAAAAAAAATATTTGATTAATTGATTAAACTACTCAATTTAAGACCAATTTTAAACCAAACTAATTGCCTGGAATTAATTTGATTGCCGGTAAGAATACTTTAGTGAGCCATTGAATTATTTCTCTTCCATCAAACCCGACTTGGATGTTGTAAGTATGGTATTTGGTGGTCCTCCCACACACCATTCTTTGTACAGACTTGATATTGATTTGAAAACTACGAATGGTGCCAGAATGTACCGGTAGCATTGACACAATTATCAACTGTGTATTTAATTTGTTCACTGTTACCAACCAATTTTAAAGGGCATTTAGCACCAAGCCTGCAAATTATATGCTGTTTACCTTGATGGCCTGAAAATCTAATTGTGTCAAAATTCCACAAATTGCACAATGAGTTATTGTTCAAGATAATATTTTCTGTATATATATATATATATATATATATATATATATATATATATATATATATATATATATATATATATATATATTTAAACAACTTTAAAAAGTATTCTACACAATAGAGTGCTCGATGTTCTTAAAAGAACAGAGCAATTATATATTTTATATTTTATTAAATATAAATATATATACATATATATATATATGTATATATATATATATATATATATATATATATATATATATATATATATATATCTGGGAAGTGGTGGCATAACAGCATATGGAGGCACAACCATTTTTTAATATTTGCCAATGAAAATATTATCTAATATGGAAACAAACATACCATGTGTTGGTAAAACAGTTAACCTCATTCTGTTTATGTCAATAAGAATGTATCATGGGGGCACAACCTTTTTTCACTTAGTGCAATTTTGTTTAACAAAAATTTTCAAAAACCGTTTTATTTTTTTCTGATGCAATTCAAAGCTTACTAATGAGGTTATTGAAATAAACTGTTAAAAAAAACATATATATATATATTTATATATATATATTTATATATATATATATATGATAACCCTTTTGTGTCAATTTATATATTTATATATATATATATATATATATATATATATATATATATATATATATATATATATATATATATATATATATATTATATTGTAAAAATAACAATATATAGCAAATAAATCTTTATAAAAAAGGATAAATGATTATTTTGAGTATAAACTCTTTATTCAAAACCAATTTAAATATTCAAGATTTGAATTATAAAAAATGCATTATTTGTTATATGCTATAATATGAATATATTGTTAATTGTGTTGCAAATTCAATTAAGTTAAAAATTCAATCACTACGAATTCAAAAAATGAATAATTACACATAAGCAAAAAAACTGCAAAATTTTAAGAGACTGCTTATACATCACCTGAGTTTCCACAGTTAAAAGTTAAAAATATTCTTATAACACCTTTTTAATATAAAATGCAAGTTTTTCTCACATTAAAATTTAAAGGAAATAAAATTGAATTTTTTTTTTAATTTTTTGCCAATGACATTAAAGTTTTTTAAGAGATAATTTAAACAGAGTTTACTAAATATAAATTTTTGACACTTGATAACTATTTATTTTACTTAATATCAAGAAATATTAATATTAAGCTGAAAATTAACATTAAGCAGCTGAAAATTAAGCAAAAGCAATTTGGAGTTAAGTGCAAACATTTCAGGTTTTAAATTGAAAAAGAAGAACCATGTTAAAAGATTTTCAATTGCAAATAATTGAGAATACTATTTACAAGCAAGATAACATTTCAAAGCAGATCAGAAATACACAAATACGACAGACTCAGCACACATATGCAAAGTTTTCAAAATTTAAAAGCTATTCTAAGAGTATTCTTTGATTAAAAAACTTTTTTCCCTGAGTTTAGGCTTAAAAATTCTTCAAAATTCTTCTGACATTTTCCATAATCTTTCTAGGTTATCGCCAAGATTTTGCTTTTAAATATCTAAAGGTATTTTTGATATTTGTTGAGCTAAAGGTTTTACAACAACAACTACATATTGCCAATGTATGTCTTGACCAGGCATTCTTTTACATTCTTTTTTTCTTTTACATTTAAAAAAAAATAGTAGTACAAAAATAGCAAAGTTTTTCATTAAGTTTCCCAGGTTTTTTCTGGAATTCATGCTCTTTCCAAGTTTATAAATTTCAGCCTAACTTGTCTTAATACGTTTAACCCTGTCGAAAAAGGTCTATGTACATTATATATATATTTATATATATATATATATGTATATATATATATATATATATATATATATATATATATATATATATATATATATATATATATATATATATATACAGTATGTATATATATATATATATAAAGGTAAGTGTTTCGTTAAAATTTTTAAAATTTTTTCTTAGATATCTTTTCAAGTATTGCTTTAGCAATCTATTTGTGTATTGGTGAATCAATTGCTTTTCAAACCTATTGAATTTTACACAATTGATCTAATGGTGCATATTATTGACTGCAAAAAAAAATAATCGTACAGTTCAAAAATAATGTCAAATTGATGGAAATTAATATTAAGTGGCCTTTGGCTTTGGCCTTGATGTCTCAGCTAGACGATTTGGAATTGGGTTACCCAAATTTTGGATCTCTTGTTGTTATATTATTCCATGCGCTCATTATAGCTTCTTTTAAGTCGCCTTTGCATCTAAATCCTTGGTCGCCAATTTTTCTGTCCAAAATATGCCACAAATTTTCTATTGGATTCTAGTCCGGACTTTGAGACGACTATTTCAAAATATTCATGTTATTTGTGTCAAAATATACCTTCTTTTTCTCAATTGTTAAGAAGCATAATCAGATTGTAACAGCTGGCTGTGTGGCTGGTAGAGGACAAAAATTCAAGATCACCAGTGCAATTGATCAAAATATCATCACTAATGTGAAGAAAAATAGATTTGCTTTAGCAGCTAAATTAGCTTTTAAAATTTAAAATCGTAACATCACAGTGACTCCTCAAACAATCAGAAATCCAATTAGAGAACAAGGATATAGAGATAAAATAATTTGAAAAAACCTTTTTTAACTTTTAAACAAATGAAATGCTGATTGGAAATTGCAAAGAAGTACATAAAAATGCCAATATCATATTGGAAAAAAATTTTGTGAGTCAAAATACAACCTCATCTCACTGGATGGAGTCCAGAAAGTGTGGAGAAAATATCTCAAAGTCCGGACTGGAATCCAATAGAAAATTTGTAGTATATTTTGGACAGAAAAATTGACTTGAGAGAAGCTATAATGGGATGATATAACAACAGAAGAGACCCAAAATTTGGTCAACTCAATGCCAAACTGTCTAGTTAAGGTCATCAAGGCCAAAAGAGACACCACTCAATACTAATTTCTATGGAATTTGATCAATTTGACATTGTTTTTGAACTGTACGAATATTTTTTTTTGCAGTCAATAATATGCACCATTAGATCAATTGTGTAAATTATAATACCCAGTGGCATAGCGAAGATCATTCTTGAAAGTTAAATGTATGTAAGAACATAATGCAAACGAGGAAAAAAATTTCATTTATAACGTAAAAATTTTGAATAGTTAATTTTTTTTTTGTTTCTTGAAAATAGTTTTTAAAGTAGAAATATTCTATTGCAAACTCTTATATGTTGTCCAAAAGTTTTTTCCATATTTTGTTGACAAAAAGTAAAAATTAAAATGCAAGACCGGATTTTTTTTTTTTTTCTTAATTGATAGACTACCTGCCCCAACCAAACCCTCAGTCGATGTAGCAGCACTCCCTTGCGGGTCAGGCTAAAAGATAGTAGATGTAGCAGCACTCCGTTGCGAGTCAAGCTATTTGTCAATCGATATAGCAGCACTCCCTTGCGAGTCAAGCTATAAGATAGTCGATGTAGCAACACTCCGCGCATGATTTACAGTAAAAAAAATAAAAATAAAAACATTTTATTAAAAAAATTAAAAATAAAAACATTGTTTATATTGCTAAAAACATTCAGGATGTTTTAAAAACATTCAGAATATTTTTAAAAACATTCTGGTCAATTAAATTTGCGTTTTTGTGGTTTTTTTAAAAAAACGATTAATTTGTAATTAAATTAATGGTTTTGACTTTCGTCCAACACGCAAATGTTGGACAAAAGTCAAAAGTAATTAAAAGTGACGTATATGTTGGCGTAAGAATCACTTTTTTCCTTCCGTGTTTCCCAAATGCAACAAACTATATATATATATATATATATATATATATATATATATATATATATATATATATATATATATATATATATATATATATATATATATATATATATATATATATATATATATATTTATATATATATATATATTTATATATATATATAGCATGTTTTTGCGCAAAAAGAAGTTTAAAATTTTATGGCAATAATGTTTTAATTCATTAATTAAATAATTCTATTTATTTAATTTGTTTTATTTTAAACTCATATTTATGTTATTAATGTAATAAAAACTTAACTGTATAAAACATCAATATGAACAGCATCACAAAGTTGTTTTACATTAACATAAGCTATTTATATTGTCAAAACAATTATGCAGTTTTATTGTTGTTTTATAGTATTTTAAAATAAAAATTCAATACTCTTTAAAAATAACATGTGTTTTATTGTCAGCATGAGCTTATTAAATAGTTTTCTATAACTAATTAAAGTGGTTTAAATATTGTAATATTTGTGTTTCTACTTTTATTTTGTTAAGTATCATGTTAATTAAAAACAATTGCTCATTACATTATAACTTACTTGCTCATTACATTATAACTTCAACTTAAACATTAAATTATAACTTAAGCTGTAAATTATAACAGTAACCTATACTATTTTAAACTTCGCTAAACAAAGGTTAGAGGGGGGTAGGGGGTAGGGAAGGGGTTACTGTATACACATATATATAAATATATATATGTATATATTATATATGTGTATACACACATAAAAATATATATACATAAATACATACATATATATATATATATATACATACATATGTATATATATATATATATATATATATATATATATATATATATATATATATATATATATATATATATATATATATATATATATATATATATATATATAAATATCCTTATATCATATTTGAAAGAGACTTTTATGGTTAAAAAAAAGTCTCTTTCAACAACATTTAAACAGCTTCAACAATTCAGCTACATTTTAATGTCATCTAACAGTTAAAACAATTAAAATAATGCGGAAGTACATCATTTTTATAATTTACATCAGTTTTATCATTATCATACATCATCATTATCATACATTATCATTATCATATCACATCATATCATACATCAGCATTATCATTTTTTTCAAAACCGCAATAATGGCTAGAAAGTTTTTTTAATTAACAGAGTTTTTTTGTTTTTTTTAAACATACATGGGGTGTAGCTACATTAATTATCTTATAGTCTGTTGAAACTAGGAGGTGTTGCTAAACTGACTATCTTATAGCCTGCTGCTACAAGTGCCACTACATCAACTGAGGGTTTGGTTTGGGGAAGCAATCTATCATTTAAAAAACTTTATTCAAGTTTTTAAACTTTTTCTGGTCTAGATGTATGTATGTGTGTACTGTATACATATATACAGGGCTTGTGATGAAGCAGACGCGATTGCACTGCGCTCATAAAACATGCCCGTAAACAGTATTTTAAACCTTCTAGGTGCAATAAACAACGCTCACTCAGCTTATAATGAGATTATAAAATGACGCTCATTCAAAAGTTTGGGACAAAAAAATAATAAGCTTTTACATAGTCTTTTTATAAAATATTTGTAATTACATTTTTTAGGTAATGATAAAACTTGTTGATTTAACAGTAAAACTCCATCTTCCTTATACTTATATTTTTATATGAGGTACTTATATTGAATATAAGCATTTTGTTAGTTGCTTTCTGCACGTTTTTTTTGTTGGTGTTTTGTCAGCATTTTTCCGTTTTGCACTAACATAATGAATGAACAGTTTGAAGTCGTTACAGCTAATTTCAATAACAGAATTTTAACTATTTTAACCAAGTGCGCGTGGGAACAAAATGTGAATATAAAAATGTGCAAATGAAATAGGAATAGAAAATTAGGAAATAACTATAAGAAAGGTAAAGCTTCTGAATAGTTTTAATTTTGTAAAAACTTCAAGTAAGATTTATTTGATTTATTGTTAATATTATTCCACACATTGTATATTATAAAAATAAATTTTCATAATAGAGATTTTTTTAAAATCATTTTTGTATAGTTTAAATAAGAAATTATAAAAAAATATTTAATAATTATTAATTAATTTACGAAAAAAATTAATTATTAAAAAAATATCAAGAAATAAAAAAAGCGTTAATCATAAATATTACGTTAACAGCATTTTAAATACATATCAAAACAACGAAAGCAAAAAATTTTAGCCACATATCTATTCTTCAATACTATTATAAGAATATACACATGTATATAAATATATATGCAGGGCTTATTAAACACTTGCGTTTTGTTTGGTTGCGTTTTTTTTTACTATAAATAGTTTATTAAAATAGTGATCTGGCGCAAATAAAAAACAAGAAGTTAGGAAATATAAAAACTACATTGTTGAAGTAGTATAAATGCGCTGTTGTAGATACTATTTCAAACATTGATGAATGAAAGTCGTATAACAAATAGAAAGCTTATTATAAACACAGTCTTCCGCAATTTTCAAATTTCAAGATCGCTCTCGCGACCCTGACCCCAAGCGGGCATATTTGCGCTCGATGACAACATATTATAATTTTACACGTTTGGCAATTTTCTTCATCACAAGCCCTGCATATATATTTATATACATGTTTATACAGTACACACATACAAAAAAAAATTGCAGCAATACACAATAATTTAATATATTACGGGTCTTGTGCAAAATCGGATTCATGTTGTTTATTTTTTTCACTTAATTCATCTTTTTCTGAATGTACTTCTATCATATGTGTTCCTGAATCATTTGAAGGCATCAGCTGATGACCAACCAATCTAGTAACAATCTTTTAAAGTCAAGAAAAAGATTTTTTAACTTATTGAGCTGCCTAACAATTTCTTATATAACATTATTCAATCCTCGGAATTAGAAAAATTGAGGTAGGCAATAATTTGCCAACCTCAATCTTTTAGAGGTCGGCATCAGGTGGGCACAAAAAATTTAATACAAAAGTCTTACCATAAAACATCAAAACGAGGTTGGCGATTTTTTGCCAACCGCAAACACTTTTAAGTCAGCAGTTAGGTCAGCATTGCCGAATGCCGACCCTAATTCCGAGGGTTGATTATTTATAATAATAATAATTAAAACATACCTTAAATAAGGAAAAGATTTTGTCCATTCTGCACATTCATTGTTTAAATCATTTGAAACTAAAAAAAACGAAAAACAAATAAAAAAATTAATAAATTATCCTAAATCAATATGTTAAATCCATATTGTACAATTGTATCACAAAACCAATTGAAACATTTTAACATTTCATATATGTGGATGTATGTATATATATATATATATATATATATATATATATATATATATATATATATATATATATATATATATATATATATATATATATATATATATATACATATATATATAGTTCTATAGATTGTTGCATTTGGGAGTACGGAAGGAAAAAAATGATTCTTATGCCAACAAATACGTCACTTTTAATTACTTTTGACTTTCATCCAAAATTTGCGTGTTGTCAGAAAGTTAAAACCATTAATTTAATTACAAATTAATCGTTTTTTAAAAAAACCGCAAAAACGCAAGTTTAATTGACCAGAATGTTTTTAAAAACATTCTGAATGTTTTTTAAAACATTCTGAATGTTTTTAATAATATAAACAATGTTTTTATTTTTATTTTTTTTAATAAAATGTTTTTATTTTTATTTTTTTTACTGTAAATCATGCACGGAGTGTTGCTACATCGACTATCTTATAGCCTGACTCACAACAAAGTGCTGCAACATTGACTGATAAATAGCCTAACTCGCAAGGGAGTGCTGATACATCGACTGAGGGTTTGGTTGGGACAGGCAGTCTATCAAGTAACAAAAAAAAAAATCAGGTCTTGCATTTTAATTTTTACTTTTTGTCAACAAAATACGGAAAAACTTTCTGACAACCAGTTAGGAGTTTATGGGCCAGTACTGTTACTTTCAAAAACGACTTAACATCACAAATCAAAAATAATTTTTTTAAAAAACAAACCTTTTTGAAGATGACACAAAAATGATTAGGATCATCAAAGACAAAAACGATTCGATCAGTTTTCAAAACAATTTCAACATTATATCAAAATGGTGCAAAACATGGCAAATGTCCTTAAATGAAAGCAAATGTAAAGTAATTCACATTGGTAAATCAAATCCAAAGTTCAATTATCAGGTAAATGGGCATCAGTTATCAAAGGCAGAATTTGAGAAAGACTTGGGAGTCATTATCAACTCTGACTTAAAGTGGGACCAGCAAATCAACAATAAAATAGCAACGTCTAATCGCATATTGGGTCAGCTTAAAAACTCATTCAAATACATTAATATAACCACTTTTACAATGCTCTTCACGCCAATGGTGAGGTTGCATCTAGAGTACAGTGCTTCAGTATGGAATCCAAATAGTATAAAAAACATCAAAGCAATTGAAGCAATCCAAAGAAGGGCAACTAAACTAGTCCGAGAAGTTAGATGTAAAACATATGAGGAAAGGATCCCCTGCCTTGGTCTGACAATACTTGAAGAAAGACGTATAAGAGGAGACCAAATACAACAATTCAAAATTGAAAATGGACTAAATAAAATAAACTTTTATTCAAGCTTAAGCCAAGAAAAACATGATCACAGCACAAGACAACAAAACTATTTAACCAGAGAACAAAACAAGTCTGATATCTCGTACAACTTCTTCTCAAACAGGATAGTTAAACGATGAAATCAACTACCAGTAAACTGTCAAAACTCAAAAACAACAAACATTTTTAAAACGAATTATGACAAATTTACAAAAAATGAATATTTACAACTACCATATATGGTCTTTATATAGCCATTTCTCACGACTTTGTTGTTGTAGTTTGACATTAATAATAAATATATACATCTTTAAAAGTCATATTCTTGTTATACAATATGTTTATAATATGTATGTTGATTTCAATAAAAGGCAGCATGTAACTATCTTTAAATATATTTGATATAATAATATATTAACAATATTTAGCTGACCTATTGTGTTCAGCGCCATCAGGTAATAATAAAATGTTACAAAATAACATAAAACAAACCATTTAAAAAGAAGAATTTAAAAACCAATTAAATAATATAACAATGATATCAGTTAAATTTTTGTCAAAATGGGTCCTTGTTTAACCTTATCCCATCATCTCGATTTAGAACACCTTGCCCAATACCTATCTCATATCGAACTCTTGCTTTGTTAATATCCAGGGATTCTCTAATTTTTCTTATCCTATATTATGGAACAACTGCCAAGGTCTTAGGATTTAGCCAATCAAAGTTACCACGGCATGTTTTAGAATGTTCCGTGGCTCCTGAACTCGACCATTTTTGATTTTTACAAGCTCTTTAGTGTTCTGCATTTTTTGAAATGTTTTTCTACTTACATCTGAAGTGAATTTCTATTTACATCTATTTACATCTGAGTATCTGGTTAAAATTATTCAACTAACATTAAATAAAAATATAACTTGATTAATTAATTCAAGAAATTTTTTCAATGATGCTAAAGAATGGAAGGTAGCCCCTAACGAAATTCAGGTTTCATTCAATGTAGTTAATTTATATCCATCTGTACCAATTGATGAAGCAATTCCTGTTATTATTAACATATTAAACAATGATCTTGACAATTTAAAAACTAGGATTAAAATAACTTTTACACCAGTTAATAGAACTTTCATTAAGCATATGTTATTTTTTATACAATGAATAAATCCAAATTTTACCTAATTCAGGTCCAATTGGTTTATCATTGATGGTAGTCATAGCTGAAGCATATTTGAAAAGTATAAAAAAAAGAGCCCTTAATATAGCTTATATGTTAACTCATTCCAACCAATAACTTACAAAAGATATGTGAATAATTGCCATGCTCGCTTTGAAAGAAAAGCAAGAATTGTTTCTTAAAACTTTAAATGAACAAAATGCCTCCATAAAATATACTGTTAAACTTGAAAATGGAAGAAAACAACTAAACTTTTTAGATATATCTATTACAAATACAATGAACGGAAATGAAAAAGAAAATACCTTTTAAAAGAAATTTGTAAACGTGAAAACATACTACTTTCTGATGTTTCAGAATCAGGCCCTGACTACGCCGGTTTGATGTTAATTGCAAAGTTCTTGATTTTTATTTGCAAGAAGATATCAGTAGAATGGCTCCAGGATGCAAAGATGTTGCTAATAATAAGAAAACAAAAGAGAAGGTATGACACATCGTTTATATGCAGAAATCACATTTTATTTAATAAGGTTTTTAGTTTTTGTAAACAATTTTTTCTTGTAGAAATAAATTCATCACTTGCTGATGACCATAGGAGAAGCATATTCAGTTTTACAATCTGTGGCCATTCTATATCAAGCTAGTAAACAATCTTCCCCACGATATTTGCCTTTGCATGTACCATAAAAATTTCAAGCTGTTAATGAATGCCCTTCAAAAAAAATTGATATTATATCAGTTGACAGATCTGTGTGTAATCAAAACAACAAGATCTGTGTGTAATCAAAACAACCAAAATTTTGTGAGCATTGCAAGTGAAAAAAATACCAAAATTGATGTAAATCATTATTTAGAGAAAAACCCTCAAAATGAAAGTTGTAGATATGAAACTTTTAGTTATTAAATTTTCATTTTTTTAGATCATCTCGATTACAAATGAGATAAGTTTTAAGTCAAGGGTATTTGTCGCCACCACTCTTTTTATTTTAATATTGATGGTGCTCATATGGCAATTTGTAACCAATCACAAATGGTAAAAATTGTTAAGAACTCATCATCTTCATTATTGATAAACGGGGTATCATCTCCATCTGAAAGGTACAAACATAATACTGTTTCCCCACGTATATTTGTCTTTGTAGAATTGCGTTCTGCTGGTGAAGCAAAGACATACCTTGCTGAAGTATTAGAAATTATAGATAATATGGCACATTAAATTTCTAAAAGAGCAAAACAAACTCATTTTTATATACCCATCTGTAGACGACCACTCCTGGCATGACTTGTGTGAGTTAAAACCATTAGTACCGCAACCACACTTTGGTAACTGTGGACACATTATCGAGCCAAAGTGTTACAACTAAACTTATTGTTAAAAACTTGATATTATATCTTTCTTATCTTTAGTATATTATTAACTATATAATACATTATTTATCTTTAATATAATACATTAATGTATTGTGTTGATAAATATGTTATTTATGATAGTCGCAATCAATTTATTTCCAAAACTACAATCCAAAAATGACTAATGTTTGCATGTTCCATTCATTACTTTTTTGTCCATGCGTGATTTTGGTTTAAACTACTATTGTGGAGCAAAGATACATCATAGAATGCTGTAACTTTGTAATAACCTTTAAAAATGCTTGCAGGCCTTGTTAAGAAGCGTTACGCAGCTCCCATTTTGCCTGCGAAAAGGCAATTTGCCTACGCGTTCAGCAGTTTTGAGCTACACAAAAACTTTTATCTTTTGGAATATTTAAATTAACTTTTGATGTTGTTAATGTGACGTTTATTCAGAAGAAATAAAGTCATAAAAACATTTAACCGCAATTGTAAACTAATAGATTTTTTGTTAAAGAAACAGTTTGTTTAATTTTTTTTTTTAAATGTTGTTAAAAATTAGTTAAAAAAAATAAACTGTTTAAAGTTTTATCTTAAAGAATTAAATATATAAATTCCTTTTAAATATAAAAATTATTTTTTGTCATAATAGTTTAAAAAATGCACGATTTATTTTGATGTAAATATTTTATTTATAAGATATTTTGTTTATTGTTAATTCAAAAACGTAAAGTTTTAATGATGTTCGTTTAATTTATGAAAAAAAATTATGATCACAAAAATTATGTTTTTGGTAACTGATAAATAATAAAAAAAAACTCTTTATTGTTTAAAAACATTATTAAAAAGAGTTCACAAAATAAATAAGAAAAAATTTATTAACAGTTAATAAAATAACCAAAAAACAACTGTAAAATTATAAGAAAATAAACAAATATTATTTTACGTTTTATGAAAAAAATATTTTTTTCAAAATAAAATTTAGTTCATATTTGAAAAAAATAATAAAAATGATTTTTCAAATAGGTACTTAGATTTTATTTGAAACTTTTGTTATAGTGAGAGAAAAAAAACTGTTTGTATGATTTTTAACGCCTTAATAAAATAACTTTAATTACAATGCGTACTTGAAAAGACGTTAGTGACGCAATATAACTTTTAACGATACAAAATATCTTTGCTGAGTTGAGTTACTTAGAAATGCGTTACGCGTTTTTGTTACGCAGTGAAATCTCGTAACAAGGCCTGTGCTTGTATAATTATCTAAACAAAACAAAACACCTTTAACTAATACCTTTTCATAGAAAATAAGGTTCATTTATTAAATTTTTATTTTTTGCTTTTTTCTGTTCCGTGCATGACTTCATTAAAAAATTAATTTATTCTATAATGACGCAACCCATAGCTACCATACTGATTACAAATTGCATTATTTTCAAAATAAATAATGCAACAAATGCAAAGTTCCATGCATGACTTTTTGGAAATGCCCATATGTATATATAAACAATAAAATTGACCGTTAACATTATATTTTAAAAAAATCCTTTTTTACCTTTTGGGCGATCCATATGAAAACAGATAAGACAACCCTAATTCTCAGATTTTGCTGATTTTTACACCACTCAAAGATTTTAATAAGTTATGAACATTCCCAAAATTTTATCATCTAATTCCAAACTCTGGTTTCAAAGATATGACTATTCAAACTTTACCTTCAACCAGCATAAATCTGTCATTTTTAAAAAATGGTTTTGGTCTTTATTTGTGTTCTATGTGCAATGGAAAGCTAAAAATGTGTACACTTACATATTTAGAGGCAAGGAATCCAATAAAACAACTTAAAATTTTTTAAAAAGAACATAACACCTGTATGTTTGACTTTATTGCAATAACTACTGAGGCAAGTTTTACAGAGGCAAGTCTTTTTTTAAACAGAAAAAAAACATGGTCAAATTTACTTAAATTTGTTACTTTAAAAAACAGAAATTTTAGAAAAATTATAGGAAAAAAAGGTGGTAATCTTCATAATTTTCAAAAAAATTTCCCACTCACTCTGAGCTTATTGAGACCCTTCCCCCACTTGTTAAATTTTGTTATGAACAAAGAAACCGTATCTCAAATTAAAAAAAAAAATTTCAGTTATTATTTTCTAACTTTTATTTTCTTGGTAACTTAATAAAATCCAATCCTAAATTTCAAAAAATTATTAAAATATTTCAATGGGTGAGTTAAATTGTAAAAATACAAATGTATAGGCTCTTTTTTTTTTAATAATGTTTTTTTAAGTTGTCTTGAATAATTTAGTTAGAATTATCACAATGCATTGCATTGTGGTTTTTCCTAAAACAGAAATAAAAAGCTTTTTTCAAATGTATATCATTAGTAGAAAAATTCAATGAGGAAATTTAAAATCATAATCTGACTATTTTATTTAATGTTTCTAATATGTATTTTAAAAAGTATTTTACTAAATTTTTATTACTAAAATAAACAAGTTTTAATTAATTTTAATGAATAATAAACAGTCGCTTTTTTATTGACCAGTGGCCAACATTTGATTGAGACAATTATTAGTAAAAACATCAATATTTAATAAAGTTGTTTACCATCACTTTCTGCATTTCATTGTTTTATCACTTTCTACATTATACGTGCCACAACATGTTTTATATGATGGAGCATTATTTTTTTATTAACTTGGCATTTAATAGTTTATAAAATCGTGCCTAAAAGCTAATTCATAGTCAGAATGTAATAATCATTAGAATATCATAACAGGTATAAACAATTTAACTTTGTTTTTTTACCTAAAAATATTTTTAAGAAAATAGTTCTCACATCAATAGGAGAGGAACTTATTGATGTGAGAACAGGGATATTAATAAGCAGGAGGGTAGGAATTTTTATTTCTATAAATGAGTTTATATTTTCTAATTTTCATGACCTGAACAGTCTCAGAAATTAGAAAATAATACATCAAAATTATTTTCTTTTTTAAGTTTTGAGATACAGTTTCTTTGTTCATACCAAGTAAAATCAGGGATGCAGATTCCCAAAAGGACTCTGGTTTTGTATCTCTATTTTTTCCTGGTCTCTGGAGTTTAGAAGCTCTAAACAAGTTGGTTGACTTATGATCTGGAAAAAGAAAAAAATTCATAAGATTTAATGACTTGAATTTATTTTTTTTTTTTTTAGGAATCCGGGTTCAAAAACTAAAAATCTTTTTTTCTTATTAGTAGTCTATTAGCTTTTGTACATTTTTAGAGCATCTGGATACTAAAAACTAGGAAGTAATCTTTTTGTGACTTTTAAACTGGAGTCCTTTTTAAGACTCCGCATCCCTGAGTAAAATTTAGTAAACGAGGGGAGGGGTCCTAATAAGGGTGGGTGGGAATATTTTCTAAAAATTATTAAACATCAACTTCTGTGTATTAAGCACTATGAGTACGACTTTTTTTTTCGATGGATTTTTCCTGTTTTTCAAGTAACAAATTTAAGTAAATTTGACCATGTAGTAATGACTTTTTTTTTCTGTTTAAGAAAAGAAAACAATTTTTTGTAACTAATCTAACTATTCAGGACATGCAACGAAAATAAAAAAAATTGAGCTACATCTGCATTTTTGTAATAAACTTGCACCAGTAAAATTGCAACAAAGGTAAAAATTATAGGTGCTAAATTTTTCTAATATTTTCAGTTATTTTATTGAATTTTCCTTGCCTCTAAATATGTAAGTGTACATATTTTCAGCTTTCCATTGCACGCAGAATAGAAACAATGACCAAAACAATTTTTTAAAATGGCAGATTTTTGTTGGTTGAAGGCAAAGTTTGAATTGTCATATCTTTGAAACCGTTTGGAATTAGATGATAAAATTTTGGGAATGTTCATAACTTTTTAAAATCTTTGAGTGGTGTAAAAATCAGCAAAATCTGAGACTTAGGGTTGCATTTATAAAAATTAAATGCTTTTACATGCAATGGCCCTATTAGTATAAGAAAAAAGAATACAAATTTAAATTTAATTTAATTTTTTAAGAGGTGTTTATTTTTGTGCCTACATTTAGAAATTCAGATTTTTTATTTAATAAATTTTCCTGATTTAAATGAGTAATTATTTCAAATTTTTCTTGCAAACATAGCATACATTTTTGGAAATGTTATAATAGGCAGGGGCATTTTTTAGAATAGACCACTTTTGCTGTATGGGGGTACAGCAAAAATGTTTCAACAAATATAGGTAAAATATATATATATATATATATATATATATATATATATATATATATATATATATATATATATATATATATATATATATATATATATATATATATATATATATATATATATATATATATATATATATATATATATATATATATATATACTCAAAATTGGTATCTTTTTTAATAAAATTTATTTTTAGAAAATGGGTTATTCAATTTTTACTAAAATACTTCATAAACAGTGACTAATTGCAACAATAAAAAATTTACTTTTTTGTTTGTTGTAAAACAATTTAGTTACGTAGCATTAAATTAACAACAATATTTACTCAAAATCAAACCAATGCTTTGTAAAGGTTGTTAATATTTAAATATATATCAGTATATTTCAAAGAGAGTTAAATAGTTATAGTTTTAAATGTTATTATTTCTTTTACTTATTTGAAACGAAATATTGAAAAATAAAGTTTAGTTAATAAAATGTAATAAAAAATATACGCTTGGTTTCCATGCTTTCATATAAACAACTGTCTACATCAAGAAATATCTGTTGGACTTGAGAAGCAGCCCCTCTATCAAACTCCTGTTTATAAAAAAAAATAAAAAATAAAGAGTTACTAATGAAAAGACACCAATAACAAATTTAACAGTTTAAATAAATATTATTACATCATCATGACGCCAAGAAAAAACACTACTTCTTTCAGTAAAAATTTCTCCATTATCGGACCATGATTGACAAAACTGCTCAAAAGCAGATGAGTTGTCAGTAGGAGTTTTGTTAGAATCAAAAAAATCTGAGTTTTCTTCTTTGATATTTAAAACTGAAGGCTCATAATACTTTTCAGGAAGAGGGGGTAAAGTTTCAAATACACTTTTTGTATCAAATATACCATGACTAAAAAAAATAAGGTACTTTTATAAATAAACATTCAGACAACACAAGTTTTGCAACTTATAATAAAAACCATCTGTTACCCTCTCAATACCCATGAATCAAACATTGCCATATGTTGTTGTTTATTTTCATATAAATGTCTTTGTATCTTATCCATAATTATTCATAAAGATTCATTTCTTAATTACTCTATAATAACTAAATATTTTTACAAAGAAAAAAAATCTAATTTTATAAAAATATTCATTTCATTTAACCTATGAAAATCTTTGTGAAACATTTTCTTTATATATATTTTATATACTCTTTTTACATATATTTTTATATATTCACCTCGCAATGGCTGAGGGGGAACTGGGAAAGGGGATAACTAACCATCAATCATTCTGCCAGAGAAGACAACTTATGGTTTGATATCTGCGTAGGCAAATCGTCACAACTTGCCTGTAGCAAGTATTGAATACTGTGAGGCCAGTATTCAATGCATATATAAAGCCCTGCTTATGTATGTTATGACTTTTGAGTTAAAGTCTTAAAAGCCTTTAACTCAAAAGAATGAATCTCTACAAACAAAATCATTTGAACTCGTATCTTCTTGCTTAAAAAGCCACTACACCACTACCACATTATACAACTTTTTCTGCAATAAAATACCACCCATTGTCAAATAATAAAATGTCCTTTAATAAAATTGTTTATTCTATTTTAAAAGACTAAGTTTACTATTGTAAAAGACTAAACATTCTGAAATAAAGAAACAGAGTATTATTTGTTTGAAATTCCTGAAAAAATCAAAATCCTTCTTTGAACAAAACAATCATAATTAAATTATCAATGTCTCCTGTGATAAAGACCTGTTCTAAAACATTACAAGTTCATAAACAAACTATTGCCTTGCATCTAACAAAGTAACTAAATTCCTATTCTGCAACAAAACTTCACCTAACTAACAATAAAACAATACCTATTTTGCAACAAAACATTACCTATCAGTAATAAAACAATACTTATTCTGCAACAAAACATTACCTATCAGTAATAAAACAATATTTATTCTGCAACAATATATCACCTACCAATAATAACACCTACTCTGCCATAAAATACCACTTATCATAAACTAAACACATCTCAAAAAATTGTTAATTTTTGAATAACCACAAACAAGTATATAAACAAAAATAAACTAAAAGTAGATAATTTTTTAAATTCTCTTAAAACCATAAACAATACTGTCAGATTAAACATAACTTTTTTTATCTGATGTATAGAGTGAATGGTATTATTTACATTAAAATAATTATTTTTACAACAATTATGTTTTCTGATGTATACAGTGTTTACATAAATTTTACAACAACTCTATTTATTTGATGTATACAGTGAACAGTATTATTTACATTACAATAATTCCTTGAACACAAAAAATCTGTATTTGAACAAAAACAAAATAGACAAATTATAAAAGATTTTTTTAAACAAAAAAATGCTAAGTGTATACTAATGAAGTTTACAAACAATTTCAAAAGCTGTTCTGATAAATATCATAAAAACATAAAGTATATTTATATAAAGAAATCATTAACCAAAATATATTTTAAAAAGAAATCATAAAAAAACACTCAAAATATCATTTAACATATTAGGTGCTTTTAGTTTTTTTTTTTTTTTAAATATTATAAATTATTTAAATGAATTCAGTAAAGCTTTATCAATTATTTACTGTTTTTTTTTTTAAGATTTGTTTGGAAGGTACTTATGCTATTTTATAAATAAAATATTTCACTCTATTTAATGCATTTCTGAAAAATTTACAAATAAAAATTGGTAAAGATAAAATAAAAACATTTGTTTTTAACAAAGTTACAACAACCAAGCATAAAAAGTTACAACAACCAAGCATAAAAAGTTACAACAACCAAGCATAAAAAGTTACAACAACCAAGCATAAAAAGATAAGAGAAAATGAAGAGTATCTAGTAAAAACACATAAAAAAAAAAACTCCAGTTTAAAAATTAATAACAGTGAGCAACCACAGAAAAGAGGGTTTCAATTAAAAAAGTTCTAAAACTTAATTATGAAGTAATATATAGAAGGTTTTTATATTTTCTTATTTATAATTATTAAAAATTACATTATAATTATTAAACTAAAAATAATATTAGTTTGTCAAAATGAAGGATTAAATTGTTTTATATAACTCTTCATTTAAAATAATTGCAAATAATTAGTGCATTTGTTTTTAGAAGTAACAAGCTGTTTTTAGAAGTAACAAGTATACAATTTAAATTTATAGAAAAATATAAAGAAAATACTGAAATACTTAAAATATATATAAATATAAATTTTATAAACTCATATATTGCCTGCTTAAAATTAAACATCTAGTCAATGTTTAAACATTTAGTTAAATTTAAAAATCTAGTTGATGAAACATCTAATTGATGAATTTCTGAAGACTCCACTTTTAGTTGTTACTTTTAGTGGCCAACCGCCATGCTTTAATGTGCAGACATAATTCTATTATCATTTATTTATAATAAACTTTAACATGACAATATAAACACTTATAATGTCTGTGACAATGTAAAATTAGTTAACAAGACTTGGTATCTACCTTGTTTTTATGGCAATATTAATATACCATTTCAAATTTTATCTGGAAACAATTATTTATCCAAATCCTTTACATAATTATGTTTAAAAAAAATTTATGTTATTATAACGTTTTTTTAGATTTTGTGACAAACAGCAACAAGCTTTCTTTTTTTTAAATAATCAGAATTCTAAGCACCTCATAGTAAATACATTATTTATATATTTAATAAATTTTTTTGAAGGAGACTATCCTTTTAGTTCTTTAAGTTCATAAAAACCAAAATTTATTAATTTATTAAATTATTAAATAATTTATTTAAAGTTTTCAAGTATTTCAAACAAATCCTTTAGCAAACAAAGTATTTATTTGAAGTTTTTAAAATTTTATTTATTGTAAAAGTTTTTGTTTTTTCCTTATTTAAATATAACAAGTTACAAGTAAATATTTAGTTTGCAGCATTTTAATTTAACTAGGATGAAATGACCATTGCCAAAGAAATTCAAAGTTTAACTTTATTGTTTGTTCATGCTTTTTTATGTAGAAGTTATTTTTTAGATTTTTTAAAATTATCATTGGTTTGAAACTTTTCACTTTTTTAAAGAGTCTCAAAAAATTCATTTCCCTAAATACATACAAACATACATACATACAATACATACAAACATACATACATACATACATACATACATACATACATACATACATACATACATACATACATACATACATACATACATACATACATACATACATACATACATACATACATACATACATACATACATACATACATACATACATACATACATACATACATAGGTACATACGTACATACGTACATACGTACATACGTACATACATACATACGTACATACATACATACATGCATACATACATACATACATATATATATATATACATATATATTTATATTTATATAAATATATAAATATATATGTGTGTATATATATAAGTATATATATGTGTATGTATATATATATATATATATATATATATATATATATATATATATATATACATATATATATATATATATACACACACAAATGCATATATAGTTTTGAAAAATTCTTACCTTAAGTCTCTGGTTCGATTAATCATAATCTCTTCCTACAAAATTAGTAATAAATTTTATAATAATAATGCTAAATAACATAATCATCGTTGTTTAATATTTTGATTACATTGTGATAATATATAACATCGTGAAAATATATTTACTTTCTTATCAATTTATTTGCAATAAAATAGTTTTTGGATAGCATTTAGTGAAATAAAATCATTAAATATGCAATGGTTTTGTTTCAATTGACTAGTACTTATGACCAAAAATATAAAATATAATAAACACAAACACATTGTATGCATGATTATCAATGATATGTATATATATGTATATCTATATATATATATATATATATATATATATATATATATATATATATATATATATATATGCATATTATATATACATAAAACATTTAATATATTAAAATAATTATGCATAACTATGAATTACGTTATATTTTAGAACATACATACACATTATATTTTGTTATATCAGTGGTGATTTGTGAAGTAAAAGGACTAGAACTAACCAGTTGCAGTTGAGGATTTATTATTATTATTATTAATATTATTTTTTTGATTTTTAATTTTTTATGAGTTCTAAAATTGTTTTGTTAGAGGAAAAAATTACAAAAATGTTTTTCACAAATGAAATGTTTAAGCGTTTTATTATGAAAAATTAGGAATATTAGCTTTCTACACACTAAAAAAAAAAGGTAGAAATTTCTACATTAGGGTAGGATATGTGATATACCCTTAGTAAGGTATAATTTTCTACCTTTTAGGGTATAAAATTATATTAAAAACAATTATTTCTCATACAATTTTCTAACTTAAAGGTATTATTTTCCACCTTATAAGGTAGAAAATTATACCTTACTAAGGGTATATCACATATCCTACCTTAACTAAAAAGTTCTACCTTTAATTTTTAGTGTGTATTGTTTTATAATAAAGAAATGTCATTTTAAATAAATTGATTGATTTGATTAGTTTGATTTACCCAATTTGAAAACATACAAGCTGATAAGGTAGGTATGCCAAAATCTGCATTTTACAGAACCCACTTTTCTAAAATTCGGTTCCACATATTTAGAACTTTGCATTTTGCTGGTATGGTTAGATGATGTTTTGTTGTCCTTTTTTTTTTTTAGAATTTATTTTCACTGAGTTGTTTTAAGAAATAGGATAGACCAAACTTTATTAAAATATAATTTTTTATTAGATTAACACACTTTAAAGTAGAGTTTGTTGATATCAAAAACTATGTTGTAGTTTCTATTTCTAGTAAATGTAGAAGCCCCTTAAGTTTATGTATTTTCTATGCACATGCCAAATATCATTGAATTAATTTTATAAGCACGTTGTCTATTTTTACAAGCACTTTTGGTATCAAATGCTTTTTTCTGTCCAGCATAGTGGAGAGGGGGAGGGAGGCAGGGAAAGAAAATTTATTATTTGCAAATTGTAAATATTAATGATCATTTATCCAAGCTTTCATCATATAATACTATTATAATATGTAAGCATACATATCTACTATTATTAATAGGTATGTGACATAATTTATATAAAAAAAAGTTTTTAATATCTATATATTATTAGTTTTATAAATATAATATTATCAAATTTAGATGACCAAAAAAATGGTTGGACCAGATGCTAGTAGCAGTGTTTCTTGATATCAGTGGTGCTACCACTGGTGTCAGTGTTAACTTCAGTTAGATAATTAAGTTCTTTATTAACTTATTTAGTTTTTATTTTATTTTAGTGATCATTTAATTAAAATTTTTAAAAATGTTTATTTTAATTTAAAAAAATATTGGTTTTTCTGATTGCTGAACAATTTGTTTAGATCAACTTTCATTGAATCAATGATTGATCTAAACAGAACAATTTTAGAGTTTTTTTATTTATTACTTTCAATATTTTACTATTTAATTTTGCTTTTATTATTTAATCTTTATTATTTTATTTGAATATATTGTCTTTCAATAACTTTCACACAAAAAATTTTGTGTGAAGGTGAGTGAAATCTTTGTATTGATATAACTATAATAATAGTAATTTAAAATTAGGTTAGTGCACTAAATGACACCAAATGTGTATTAGATAAACTATCTAATACAACAATAAAAAATAAAAAATGTATTTTCTAGAAAAACATAATTTATCTAATAGCTAAGTAGTTTTCAACACTTTTTCTACACTACACAGTAGTAATGTACCAATGGCAAAGGCCGATTGTGGCTAATAATAGATTTAATGTATTTATATAAGGGTATTATAATAATATTAAGGATTCAAATTACATATATAACATGTACCTATACATCAGCAGTGACTTGACCTACTAGCCTATGCTATTGGTAACCAGCAACCAATTAATTGGCTTAACCATTTGCCAATTAATTGGCCTGTGACTACGATTGAATAATCAGCATTGGCCGCTGCATCGGCATTGACTAATAAGCCACACCAAACTGGTTCATAGGCGCACCTTATATATGCAAATTGCATTCCTAATGTTAAGGTATTACCTTTATCTACATACATTAATCCCTATCATTTTTTTATTTATCATTTTTTTAATTTTTTTTTAGGTGCCCCAAGAAAACCTAATGGTCTTGTCACAGAGCACTGCGGAAGTGCATTTAACCAGGAAGTTTACGCCTCCTTCCTTACGGTGACGCAAAAATATGTCTAAAGCTTGTTTCGAACCTGGATCTCCTGCTTATAAAGCAAGCGCTCTAACCACTACGCCACGGCGGCATGTCATCATTAGCCTCAAATGGCCTTTGCCATCGGTACATCACTACTACACAGGTTATATGGCCCAAAAAATTAAGTCATTTGAATTTTATGAGCAGCCAAAAAATATTTAGTTGATAGCTTTATAGTGCTTTCTAAAACAATTATATAGTATAGAAATGGACATATTTTGTATTTTTTAACAATGGAAAATTGCATACCAAAACTGATGAAAAAGTCTTATGGCTTCAGTTTATTTAGATTTCCACTTGCAGAGAGCATAGTGAAAATCTAAATAAACATATTAGATGATTGTCATAGTTTAATCATCTCAAATATATCCAACACAATGTCAGTCAGAGTCGCAGTAAACCATCTTACCATAACCAAATTTGTGAAACTTGGGGCAAAAATCTGAATGACTATCATTTGCACCCTCTTGACACAATTGTCACCTTTGTTGTTCAGTATGAAAGTTTCTAGAATCTGAAAGTTGTGAGTTATTTGGTAATGATTGCATCACAGTTAAAATTGTTTTGGCTATGAAAACAATGAGGTTTATAAATGTCAAAGGTGATCCAAAAAAATTTTTTAGTTTTTTTAGACACTAATAGAGTTAAAATTGACTACCACGATGTATTATTCTAAGATATCATGGTAGCCATCTTCACTTTTGTGTGACTTGCAAATTAGGTGCCACAAGTGGTGTGACTTGCAAAAAGGTATCTGCAAGTAGTGTGACTTGTAATTTTTTGATATTTGATTTTGATACTTTGGCTTACGTTCTGGTTGTGTCTATCGTTAACAATGATTATTATTAAGTTTCATTATTGAAAGTTTAATTCTAATCATTAACTAAAAGTTAAGACAAATTAATTACATTTTTTTTCAAATTAATAATCAGTTGTTTTTTTTTTGTTTTTTTTTTTTTTGAATAAAGGAGGGAGAGGGGTTTACAATGCCTCCTTTACTAAAAACATGGATACTTTGATGCATCTAATGTCGTTAAAAAAAACATACTTTTTTTTGTTATTTTAAATAATGTCAATTTAAATTTATTAAAATCACATTTAAAACTTTTTTTAATTTTTTTTTAGTTTGGAGAGGTAAAGACACACCCTTCCCTTTAAGTCAATGTATACACCACTAGTATATTTTGTAAAGTAATAAAATATAATTATTGTATTTAATATTAGATATACTCTTTTTAAAAAAATAAAAGTTTTTATATTATTTAGTCCTTTGTAATAATAGGCTGTGTTAAACCATTATACCACTATTCATCCTTATCTCAAAAATACACTTCTCATATTTGGCAGTAGTCTGGAAGCAAATTATGGCAGTTTCTTGAATATAATAAATTACAAACTTCCTTCAAATAAGCTTATTTTATTTTAAAAACTGAATTTTTAATAGTGGTTTGGTGCCCCCTCTAGCTCACTGAATACTAAAAACCTCCTGCTAAAAACTATTTTAAATTTTCAGCCTACTCTCACACCTTTCTTTTGATACCAAATTACAAGCATTTTGATAAGAATAAACAAAGCTATAACAATTTAGGTTAAGAAAAACCTAATTTTGACCACAGTTTTTTTAACAAATCCATATATCAAAAATTTGTTACTTAAAACCTTATAAGATTTTGTAAAATCAGGCCCATAGCAACCAGGGGGGCAGCAGGGGCATTTGCCCCCCCCCCTTTCCCTATAAATTTTCAAATAAATAACTTGGAAAGAAATGACAAAAAAAAAAAAAAGGTCCTTAAAACTATTTCGGGGCCCCTTAATCGAGCACTGCCCCCCCCCAATATAATTTTTGTTCTTACAGGCCTGAGAATTGTTGAATTTTCATAATTATTTCACCTTCAAAATACTGTATTAGAGCTCTTTGCAATAATTAATAAAAATCTAGTAATTAATCAATTTCAAAATTTTATCTAACATACCTAGAGAAGGATTTAAAGTGCTTATCTTAAATAGTTGACAAAATTAAGTTTTGATTAAAATAAAAATTCAACTGGATCAAGATTGGCTAAAAACAGCTTTAAAATGGTTACTGTATTTGGTACAAGATTGGGTTGTGTTTTCTGGAGAATTTAGTATTCTGAGTACATTGAACATTGTATGAAACATATCCTCTTCATATTTTAAGGCTAACCTTAAAAAGAACATGTTGATAAGTACTTTTTTATCTATATTGTATAGATAAAAAAATATATAGTATATAATATACACTTTATTTTTTTATAAACAAAAAATAATTTTCATAAACAAAACTTGTTAAGCTATAAAATATAGCTTAACAAGTTTTGTCGCTATATACAAAAAAGATATAATTTATTACGATAGGATAGGTTAGGATGACATTTTTTAACTTAGTTTACAGCCTAAATTAAAACTTAATCAAATAATCTTAACCATAACAAA
The DNA here is from genome assembly GCF_038396675.1 of Hydra vulgaris. Lineage (NCBI taxonomy): Eukaryota > Metazoa > Cnidaria > Hydrozoa > Anthoathecata > Hydridae > Hydra > Hydra vulgaris. The sequence goes on from NC_088931.1 coordinate 24,293,252, forward strand.
AAATAATAACAAAAATAAAAAAAGAATAATAACAACAACAAAAAAAGGAATTTTTACATTTTCATTGAAGACCTAACAAAATATAAAAGTTTCCAAGGGCGCTAATTTCATATTCAAACCCTCTTCTTTTTAGGTAACAAAAGATAATAGCAAAAAAAAAATGGTTTTTAGATAACAAAATAATATACACAAAAAATTTTTTTACATTTTTTATTGTATACCGTAAAATCGCCTAAGTTCGGTTTTTGTTTTTTTGAGCCCGAGGGCATCGCCCCGGGCTCAAAAAAACGTCTTTTGGGCCACCATAGAAAACAAGATAGAGCACATAAAAAAAGACCTTTTTAAATATAAGTTGTAGTATTTGTAATTTTTATTGTAATTAGTCAACTATTTTATTACTTTGGCCATTATCACTTTTTTTTTTTTTTTCTTTAAACATCTTCGCTTCCAACAAGGCTGCAAGCAACCACTAATTAAAGTTGGAAGTTACTGGAAGAGAAAAGATGAAGATTGTAGAGCAAGATAACGATTGGCAGACGACTTAAAGGATTTCACATTATATGAATCAGGAAAGCAAGATGAAGGAAGCGAATTGTAAAGAACTAATGTCGAGGAAAAAAACTAGACGAATAAGAGTTTTTAAGGCACTTAGGAACAGTCACAGAAAAAGGATGAGACAATCGAATGACGAGTAACACGAGAATGAATTTTAGTAGATGGCACAAGAGACGCTAGTTCTTTAGAGCAGTGCCCGTTTTAGTATTTGTAGAAAAGAGAAAGAGAAGTAACTCTAAAATTATCATTTTAGAAATATATTTTTCAATTAATTTAAAAAGGTTTTTTTTAATTAATAAAAAAACATACTTTGCTTAAAATGAGCTTTGTGGAAATCTTGCTGTTCTACTATGACCATAGTAGAACAGCAAGATCCACAGAACTAATCGTCACAGGATTCGCAACGCATCCATAATTGTCGTGGAGCTGTTATTTTATCTCCAAAAACAAATGACACAAGCTTAATATTTTTTAGAACTCAAAGAACCGTCTGTTAATTTTGATATTATGAACAAATTTGTTATTGAAATAAAATACCATGGTGTGTATCGATCATAAAAATGTCAAATTTTACTGGTAAATTTACAGGTCAAGTTACGCGTAAATTTTAAATTTGCAACACTTATCAATATTTCTCAATATTACTGCTAATTGTCTCCTTCGTTGTTTATCCGTGAATGACCGAAGTTAGACTATTTCAAAGATTCACTATTTTTGATAAAAAAAGTAGTTAATTTTCAAAAATTATTAATTTTTTTTTTGCAAATATAATTAATTTGGTGATTCTTAATAATACAAAGATTAAATATGACAATTACCTTAATAATTTGCTTATTTTAAATTTTATTAGTACGCATTTTTTCAAACTGTTGTTTTGCTAAAGTATTATTTCAGCAGGTTGCATTTAAACTTTTTTATTTATTTATAGATTCATATTTACGAACTAATTACAAAAATTATTTGAGAAAAAAAGTTTGTAAAATTTGAGTTTTGCATGCTTTTTTTATATTTTTTCTCAAATGACCGAAGTTACATGGTAGCCGAACTTAGGCGATTTTACAGTACCTAAGAAAGTATAAACGTTTCCAAGGGCGCAGGCAATACCAGAGCCTTCGAGAGCGGCAATGGTGCCCCGGGTCAAAAATGGAGAACGGCACCCCTAATTCAAACCAAGAAATTACAAAATATAAAGTTTTGTAAACGCAGCAATTGTCTTTTTTTAATAAGGCACATGGTACTTCTGCCTAACTATTAATTTTCTTGATTGAAAAATGGTTCATTAATCAAAACTGGCGTATGAACTAAAATATTATTTTAAAAAATAATAAACAAAATGTTAATCTACAAAGTCTTCTAGAAAGGTAATTAAAACGCTAAAAATCCGGAGCAAGATGCAAATGTACGGAAAAAGGCGTTCAAGCTTCTTCTCGAAGATTTAATTGAGTAGCTGCAGTAGGTTTACTTGCTTAAAAATTGTTTTGCGGGTATTTTTAAAATGTCAAACTTCCTTAATGATAATCCTCTTTGTTCACACCTTACGGATAAAATCGTGCGAGTTTGCAATCTGGATTAGACTAATCTAAACCAACATTAAAAATGTTCGCTTCGAATTCTTTCGTTCGGCTGTCGTAAAAATTAGCTGTGTTTGATGCTTGATCGTGAAAGCGCTTTGGCTTGTGCTTTTTTTTAGCAGCGAGTTCAATTTTGAATCCTAGAAGTCCAGCTACAGCTACACAAAAGAAACTGCGTTTTGCGTTTGCGTTCCAAAATAAAATCTATCACGCAAACTCAAACAAATTTGACGCGATTTATTGTGTTTACTTACGTAAACGTAAACGCAATTTACGTAAATAGCCGCGTTTACGCACGCATTTAATACGCAGCTTAAGCATATAAAAAGCGTTTACAAACGTAACTCAAACGCAACTTACACGTATAAATGCGTTTGGGAACTTGACGCAAACGCGACTTATTTTAAAAAATGTATCTTTTCAAGAAAACGCGATATTTATTATTATTAAGATTATTAAGTAGTTACTTTTTGTTTTTTAATTCAAAGATTTTTTATTTAAACCGTTGTGTGATTATTAAAATCATTGTTATTATAGAAATTATTGCATTATAAATATTTTTTTTTTGTGCTTTTTAAGTTCAAAAAATACATTATCTTTATATTATAAGTTTACAAACTTTCAAGAAGTTTTAAGTTTACTTTTAATAATGAACAACTGATAATCAGATCAGCATTCATGTTGCCTCGTTTCTTTTCACATACAAAACCAGAAGTACTAAAATATCTCTCTATAAAAGCTGCTGATGATAGAAATTTAGTAAGATGACAAATAGCTTTCGTAACATTGGCATTTTAGAATTTTTGAACCAAAATTCATAAGAAGGATACACAGGTATTGCAAGTCTTTTCTCTTCGATTTGCTTAAAAAAGTAAAGTTTTTCTCTTTTGATTTCAAGTAAATAAAGTTGTAAATTAGCTGCCGAGCTTCTGGACAAAAGTTATCATCTAGCATAAATCCGCTGAGCGAATATGTTTGCTGATCATTTGAACTTAATCGTTCTTTCGTTTGTGTAAGCTCATATCCTGGTTGCGATTCTGAAGCACTTTGATAAATATTATTTGCCGTAAAGAATTTCAGGATTTCATGTAGCTTTTCTACTGCTGCTAAACAGTTTTGGGTTATAATACAAACTTTAATAAAATAAATTAATATATAAAAGTAGTTAAATTTATAAATTAGGTTTTGAAGAACTATTTTTTAAACTAAATTTTAAAACTTTTTTTTGTCTTAATTAATTAATATAACTTAATAACTAAATACCTTTAACAATAAATTGACAACCAGGTCTAAAGAACCACAATTTAAGCTTTGAGATATTCAACAGTGATGCTACTTGATAAATTCCTGAGTTAAGTTCGTTCTGAAACTTTAATTTAAAAGAAGAAATTAACAAGTTACAAAAATTCTTTTCCATTTCCTTGTAATTTCATTCTACTCCATTTTGAAATCATAATAGTCAATGCAGGCAAAACATCACCAACCGATGAAAGATTTTTTTGTACAATTAAGTTGAGCTGATATGCGGGAAAAAGGACTTTTAGGTATAGTTCAATCTTATCTAATTCGATTGGACATTGATTTTCCGCATCGATTGCATTTCTTTTATAAGCACTTTGTAACATTATTCTGCTACTCTCTAGCATTAGGAAAGCAGCTGACCGACGAATTCCATCACAACTTGTTTGTAATTTAGCTTTATTTTTTATGTGATATTGAACGCTATTTACAGATTGATTTGTGCTTCTTGCGTACTTTGAAAGCGTTGCAAGTAAACGACACATATATTTTTGTTTCTTAATAGCGATTCGTACAGCGATGTTTGTTTTATGAGCTGCGCAAAACCGCGGAAGTTTCGATGTTCCCAATTCAATTTCAAGATCTTTAATTAGCTCAGCACTATGAAGATCGTATTCATTATCTTCGTTAAAGTCATAAGTGATGTTTACTTCCTCAACTGTTTTGGCTAACTGAACAACATTTGTAAAAGTAAGCTTCTTTGAATTAGTTAATAGCACTTCAAGAAGTTCATCAGAGGTTTGAATTTCAATATTTAAGACTTCATCTTCACCTATTTTTAGCTGCTTATTATCTGCTTCTTTAATATAAAGGGCAACCTCTTGGTTCAGTAAAGGATCATCTTCGTATGCACTATCGCCACCTTTCGTCTCTTCAACGCTTTCTTCTTAAGACTTTTCAAATAATTGCTTAAACAGTCTGACGAATGAGCTCCCTTCATCACATGTAATAGCTTTTAAATAGATATAACTTAAGTAATCAATATATTCATTGTGTTTACAGTAACTAAAGCTATAAAATTAAAAAAAAAATTACCATTTATTTTTGATTTATTAAAGGTAAAGGTATTGATAATCTTTTCAACTTTTATTTTAATATTTTCTGCATTGTGACGTCATCTGTTCCATACCAATAATGATGATTTCTTTTTTTAAATCACTGTTCGTTAATGTTGCACCAACCGCAATAAAGTCCAACGTTTCAGGAGATGCCCATATATCACTAAATAAAGTGAAAATCAGGGTATCGTCTAATTTTTTTCGTTAATTATGTTTGATAATTTTGCCATCGTTTCTGGTATCAAGTTTTCTCTAAAACTTTTTGCACAAGGAAGTGGAACTTTGACTATTTTCCTCAAAAAGGGATAATTAAATGCATCAATCGAGCAGTTCGATGTAATAAAGAACTTAATAGCGTTCAAAGTATCGGCATCTAACACGTTTTGGTTTTTATTTGATTTGTTTTGTGTGTCGTATGAGTCAAACCACTTGCCCAAAATGTCGTGGTGTTTTCTTTGTAAATGCTTCTTAATGTTGGATGTTCCGACCAATACGAGCTGTAAACTTTTGATTACATAATATGCTGAAAAACTCGACATCATCTTGTGATTTATTTATTCGAGTATCAGATGTAGTGAAATTAAGATATGAAGAATACTCTTAAAATATATAAAAACCATACGCTATATTGTTCTTAATAATATTTTAAATGTATGAAAAAGTAATTTAAATACCTGTTCAATTAAAGTACAATAAACTTCTTTTTCAGAAAAATGTTTTTTGACCAAAATCTTGCATTTTGTTTATCAAATTACACGAGTCTTTAGATAAGTTTGCCAAAAGACTATAACCCTGAAACCTTAATCTCGAGTTTTGCTGAATAGGAGGAATAGAAATATTGGAAGCTGAAGTATTATTCGAAGACTTTGCCGATAATGATGTCAACGCTGCACTTGTTGTCTGCATAATAGATTTCGTCGTTTTTGTAGGATTTACAGATCTTGTTCTCTTTGAAATTGTTTCTCCAGATTTAGATGCAGACGAACTTTGATATAAATAAGGTTGTAATTGCAACTGTTGTGATTGCAATATTTCTTCTTTATGTCGCTTTTTTGAGCTAGACTTTATGATATCTTTATGATAGATCTTACTCTTGCAAGATTGATGAGTCATATTAGATTAGATATTTATGAAACGATTAAGTAAAACTTGGTTTTGGTATTGTGGTTTATTCTCCTCCGGCTAGTTGCCATACAGAGACCACCATACCAAGGCACGCAAAGACAAGTTCAGCCCCCCAAAAAGGAGCGTCATAGCCGCTTTACGGCCAAGAGTAAAGTGTATTTAGGAAAAACGAAGATATCTTAGAGTGAAAGATAGAAGGAGTCGTGTTAGAAAGATAGCATAGAGAAAGCCGACAGGATTGCACGTGATGCTAGAATGTGCAACTGCTGGAATACATGCTGAAATTAGGTTAGCCTAATGACAGCAATCGGATAAACATTTTTGCTAATATATTTTTCTCTTTCTTATCTAACGAAAAAAAAAAAAAAAAAAAATCAAAATTAAAAAATTAAAAAAAAAAAAATTTGGTTTTGTTTCCTAAACTAATTTTTTTTATACTAGGGTCATGGCACCCTCTACCGTGAAGAAGCACCTACCGTGGTTTTTGAAAAAATCAGTAAATTTCTTATGTTTTTTTTTTTAATTTATCTCTTTAGTATTGTATTATACAAAACTAACTTTATTTCACTTATAAATAATTTTTTAAGTATATATAAAGATATATTTTTAAAGATTTGAGATGTTTTTTTACCCGCAAAGGATTTTTTATGGCTTTCTTAAGAAAATCTTTAACAGTAAAAAAAAGTTTGTCTAGCTTTTTTTACGGCTTAAAACTTATTATTATTTTTATTTTTTTTATTTTTATTAAACGCCCTTTGTAAATGTGTTTACAAGGTAAAAATACATAAAAATAGTTTAAGATATATAAAGAGAGAATAAAGTAGATCACTTGGGAATGTTTTCTTGAAGAGTATTTTTGAAAATTGTTTGCTGTTGCTTTGCATTTCAACATTGAATTGCCTGTACTAAAATTTGATAAGTATCTTCAGGAACTGTATTTTCTGAAATAATTTTCTAAAATTAATTTTCACTTTCTTCTTATCCTGAATTAAGTTCTTCATATTTATTTTATGGATCTTACATAATTCCTTTATATCATCTAAAAATGAATATTTTAATGAACAATAGTTAAGCTGAGAATTGATAATTTCAAAAGTTACTTTATAATTTAATAAACGGATAAATAGGTTTATTTTATTTTGTTGTATGTAAGTCGATATCTCCCGAATTTTAAATAGAGAGTTTATATAGTTTTTGCTATACTTGGAGGTATTAAAAAATGACTTAATTGCATTTCTTCCAAGTTTATTAAGTCTTTGCATTGTTGACTCTCTATTTTCACAGCGTTCCAGACCATGCGTTAGCGTCGGAACTGCTAAAGATGTATATAACTAAATAATTGAAGATGGATGTACAAACCGGATACCAGATTGAATCAGAGTTTGCACTATTGTTTGGAAATTTGATACCCTATTGTTAATATTTGTTTTATTGAGTGAGGCAAAAATAGATTTTTGAGTATCCCAAGTAAAGCCTAGATGATTAAGTTTTTCATTTGGTACTATTTGATGGTCGTCTAGGGTTATCTTGCAATTAGTTAATTATCTTTTTCCGGAAAGCAACAGTTCCGTTTTGACAGCATTGAGCTTTATGTCGTTTAAGTTATTGTAAATATTACATGTTGTAATCAGCCTTTCAAGACCAGATAGAGTAGAGTTAAGAAGAATGATCTGGTCAGCATAAGCAACAACACCTGTGAAGTTTCCATGTCTAGAAGTACCCACAACGTTATCATTTTTTATAGTTTCGAGTAACTTTTCGGTGTATATGTTATATAGGTAGGCGGACTAATTACTTCGCTATTACCCTCATGGCTATTTATAATTCCTTTAAGTATGTCTAATTGACTTTTGTATTTTTCCAATGATGTTTGATTGTTTCGTGAAGAGGTTAGATTTTAATTAAGAATTTTTTTCTGGTTCAAGTTAGATACAAAATGCTGATCCACATGAGAAAATATGTGCCTTTTCTGAAACGGTTTAATAATGATATTATCCCATAAAGAAGGGTTGAAAATTTTATACTTTTCTGAAATACTTATAGAAACTCTATGTGATCTATTAAATTCATTTTCTCTGTTTAATGTAATTGATATAGGTGTGGTACCTAATTCAGTTTCATTATACCTTTGAAGCTGTTCTTCGTTGATTTGGCTGCTTACACCACCAATAAAAACTTCAAAATTACGAATTATTCGATTACAAGCAATAGTTTCATTCCCTGGAATTTTTGTTCGAAATATAGGCTCCAATAATTTATGTTTTTTTTCGAAGGGTAGAATAATTGTTTGGCGGGCAGGTTTATTATTTTTGCCAACTAAAATAAAACTATTTGAATTATTATCAATATTTGAAAGTTTTTCTTTAAATCCAAATTTTGATTGTTTAGTTTTATCTGTTGTCTGTTGTTTTTGAGCCGCAACCTTTGCATATGTTTGACATGATGTGATTGGCTTTCTGTATAATTATTTGCCATCGGTTTTCCACAAGGTTGTTAAAAATATCTTTTGCAACATTTGCGGTGAATTTGGAATTTTTATTTTCACTTAGCGTGTGATAATTAAAAAGCTTATTTTCATATTGGGCATTTTAATCAGATTTTACGTTTTCAGTATTTAATACTTTATGGATATTTTCAAATAATTTACCGCAAGACTTATTGACGTTTTGTGTAGCTTCAGTGATAGATTTTGAACACGTGTTATTATGATGTGGATTTGAACTACTATTTATGTTTTGACTTGGTTGATTTTTAAGCAATAAAAGTTTATTGTTAGATACTTTTAGGTCTTGAATAAGCTCATTTTGTATAATTATCTTTTCTTTTAACAAACCTAATTCCACTTTTATTTCTATATTTTCGATCTGGATTGATTTTGAAATTCGTAATAAATCTTTTAATGATGAAGTTAGAAACTTATCGTCCACGTGCGCAAGTTCTATATTCTTACAAGAGATTAATGTCTTTGAAATCTCTTTGTGCAATTGATTTTCGCTTAGAGTTATCGAAAAAATAATTGTATCTTCTAAACATTTGGTTGTTTAGTACCGTTTACGAAGATTTTTACCCAATGGGTTATCTGAGTCTAACGTAATGTTAATCTCTCTGAATTGTTCACTCCTAAAGCTATCCAGTACTTCAAAAAACAAACGTTCACGGAGACTTCTTATTATGCTTTCTTTCACCATGTTTAAATTTTGTATTATAATATTTTTCGGGTGTGAACATATTTCTTCTGAATTCTTCAAAAAATTGCATTCGAATGTGTTCAAGTCTGAGTTCAGATATACAAATATCTCACAAAAAAGGTGCGTGGTGCCATGTCATTTTTAAGTGTTATTCAATAATTAGTTCCACTTTAACAATAATCTTCATTATAATAAATATTCATAAACAGAGTTGGATAATTTTTTTTTTCTTTCTTTTAAAATTCACGTCTTACTCAAGCAATGCACAAGTGCAAAATTTTGCATAATTATATAATTTGCATAATTGCATAATTATATAGTTATAATTTTTTTGATAAAAGTTTAAAATAGTTGTAAGAACATTGAATATTTTAAATTTTATCAAAAAATATTAGTATTTTTTGTATAACATTGTTTAATCTTTTACACGGAAGGAACTATAACAGTTAGCACTTACCGTTTATAAAAATATTTTTTCAAACGTGTTTTATTTTGTGAAGTTTTCTCTCTAAAAAACCATTTTAGTTCAACTCCATTACCAATTAAAGGTAATTTAACCCTACGGAGTATTTATTTGATATATTTTTTATACTTTATTTATTATGTGAAATGAATTTAACCCTAGGGAGTATTTATTTGATATGTTTTTTATACTTTATTATTATGTGAAATGAATTCGATTAGAAAGATGCAAGGTTCAAAAAAGAAAAAAAATATTCGAAAAAAGTTTTTGTATTCAGAAGAACAACTGCATGCAGCACTTAGAGCTTTAAATAAAGGTGAAAAAATTTTATGTGTCAGCAAAAAGTTTAATGTACCTTACACAACAAATTATCTGGTAAAAGTCAACCCAAAGGGCAAAACTCTGGCTTTAAATCATATCTTGGAGAAGAAATAGAGAATAGATTGGTTGCTTGGTTAATGCAGTGCGCTAACATGGGTTTTGCGATAACAAAAAAGTTATTAATTAAGGCGGTACAATAAATACTTATAGGGCGAGGTATAGAAACACCATTTAAAGATGATATCCCAAGTAAAAACTGATTTTATAAATTTATGCGTCGTCATAAGGAATTATCGCAAAAACGAGCAGAGCATATTAGTCGAGCCAGAGGTCTTATAACTGAAGCATCGATAAGAAAACAGTTTAATGAGGTTTATGAATTATTAGGCGATGATGGGCAATACCTTAATGATCCATCTCGTGATTTTAATTTAGACGAAACTGGTTTTGAGTTAGCTCCAAAAACTGGAAAAATATTTGGCATTAGAAGAAGAAATGTTTATGAAGAATGCAACAACAGCGATAAGGAAAGCCTTACAACTCTATTTTGCGTAAATGCAAATGGTGAATTTGCACCATCTTTAACATTGTACAAGTATGCTCGAATGCCAAAAACTATTGCTGCTACCGCACCACCAGGTTGGGGACTCGGTAAAAGTTACAGCGGCTGGATGACCGCCGAATGCTTTTATGAGTACTTCAAAAATGTGTTAGTACCACATTTGAAATCTATCAATACACATTTACCTATATATATATATATATATATATATATATATATATATATATATATATATATATATATATATATATATATATATATATATATATATATATATATATATATATATATATATATATATATATATATATATATATATATATATATATATATATATGTTCATGGATGAACGTCGCTTGCATCTGTCTAAACAGCTCAGCATGTATTGCTCTTCGGAAAGAATTCATTTGATTTCATAGTTTTCTAATGCTACACACATCTTACAACCATTAGATGTGTCAATTTTCGGACCAATGAAAAAAAAATAGCAGAACATTTGTCGGCAATTTAAATTGGATAACGATTTTAATGAAATTCGCAGAGAAAATGTACCAATGTTGTTGAATAATTTTGTTATGGATCTAAATATGAAAAAAAAAATTATGAATGGATTTAGGTCGACAGGAATATTCCCATTTAATGCAAACAATGTTGATTATAGAAAAGTAATTCAACGTGTTAAATTGAATTCCTTAATTGATAATAATGAAACGAATCCGGTGAAAGAAAATCAGCAGCAGATCCATCAGATTCAAATGAACAAATAATAAAAGATGTAAACCCATTACAAGACTTTCTTTTATGACCAAAACAACCAATTACGAAGAAAAGGCTGAAACAAGTTGAACGATCACCAAGCGTTGTAACTTCATCCAAATGATTAGAGATTCAAATAACTAGAGAAAATGCAAAGGAAGAAGAAGATATCAAAAAAATTGAACGTAAAAATGAAGCTGCTGTAAAAAAAGAATTGAAAGAAAAAGAAAAACAAGAAAAATCTAAAAGAAAACAAGCTGTAACAAAATAAAATAAAAATAAAAGACAAAAAAAAAAAACATTTAAAAAAAATTTAAAAAGAAAAAAAGTTTAAATTCAGAAAAAAGCTAATTTTAGAACCAATGTCTTTTTTATTTTGTAATCATATTAAATTTATGTATTTGTTTCTTGATTTAAATAAATAAAACTAAAATTAAAATATTCGATTTTTTTCATACACGGTAGGTGTAGAATCGATTACGGTAGGTGGTGCTTTATCACGGTAGGTGAAGAAACGTACTAGATCTTACAAAAAATTAAAAATAACATTAAAAAAATAACTTTACTCAAATTCGAATTATGTAATTTAGTTAATAATTGAGTACAAAATATTAATTCGAAATCCCAAAATAAAAATCTGTTATGGTTTTGGAGTTAAGAAGTCTTGAAGTTAAAAGTTTTCTTAAAGTCGTGGTAGGTGGTGCCATGTCCCTATATATGTATAAGCTGCATATCCTTAAGTCATAAGAAAATATCTATGGGAACTTCCTTATGCTATAAGGAAATGCCATTAAACATATTCCTTAAAACAAATTATTACGTGATTTAATATGCTTTTAGGTCATTTTATAGCGAGTTTAAAAAATAATTATCGATTAAATTATACATAATACACTCATTCTAAAAGGAGTCATTATAATGAGAAATTAATTTAAATTCTCATTATAATGACTCCTTTTAGAATGAGTGTACTATGTTTTTAAATTGAGTGAATATAGTCAGATTTTTATAATAATTGAAATGAGCTTACTAATTAAAGGTATTAAGTTATACATTTTTCTAAAAATAGCTTTTGTTAAAATAATAGTACCGTATAAAATAATAGTACCGTTAAAATAATAGTACCAACTGAGTATTATTGCGTTCAATTTGTGAGCGAAAAATAAGTTTTCCTATGTTTTTAGCAATTTTTAAAATGTGCGTGTGCGCTGATCAATCACATTGTGTTTTTTGTGGTTGATTATTCGTTTTAAGCGATCCTTTTTATATATAAAATGAAAAAAATATGCAATGGGATAATTATTCAAAGGAATTAATTGCCCATGGCTGGGAAAAGATCTACAAAACTAGCTTATTGCAAATAAACTAGTTTTATTGATTGATTTTTAGAATTTTTATACTTTGAATATCGTGAAATAAATTAGCCACAAAACAAACATTTCTTTATCATAATCACACAAATAATAATAATACAAGTCAAGTCCCTTGTGCATTTGTGAGACCTAGGTAGATTAATATTGTTTAATTCCTTATATTCTATTGTTTTAAATTTTTATATATAAAGTTATAACTTTTCTAGTAAGTTACTAACAAAATCCTTTATAAAGTTATAACTTGATTAAAACCAATTATTTTTTTGAATATGTAAATATCTAAAACAATATTATAAAAAGGAATTAAACAATATTAATCAAATGCACAGAGGACTTGAACTTATGGATATCTTGCTCCACCCTATCTAAGCTTGAAAAAATGAGGAAGCAAAAGAAAAGAATGAAAACAATTGTTAAAAAAAAAATGAAATGAAAAAGTTAAACTTTATGGTGCAAAGAACAAAGGGGGAGAAGACTGCGTCAAAGTAAGTAATTTTAGTATCACATATCGTACATATGTATCGCATACATATGTACGATCTTTCTTATTGTAAACTTTATGTTACGGAAAATATATATATATATATATATATATATATATATATATATATATATATGTATATATATATATATATATATATATATATATATATATATATATATATATATGTAGCTCTATATATGTATATATATATATATATGTTATATATATATATATATTATATATATATATATATATATATATATATAATATATATATATATATATATAAAATAGTTTAAGTATTAACAAAAATATTAAAATTATAATATAAAACATTTATATAATATTAAAATAATTATGGCAGTTACGATTGAACAAATTAAGAAAATGTTAAAAAAAAATGTTTAACTTAAACTTAAGGAGTTAAATCCTTAAACTTTAAGGAGTTTAAGAATGAAACTGAAGACATGATTAAACAGCAAGATTGAAACTGAAGACATGATTAAACAGCAAGAAAAAAATGTTTTAAACATAAGTTCGAGCACAAATATTTTATGCGAACGTTTGGATAAAGTTGAAACACATATCAGTGAAAATAGTAAGAAAATAAAATCGATAGAAAAAGAAGTTGAGGACATTAAAGTGAGTTTAAACTTTTATGAACAACTTATTGAAGAAAAAATTAAGAGCGTCATTATTTCACAGGATAAGGAGCGTCATTATTTCACTGCATGTACTAAAATTACCAACAAATTAAGAGAGATAGAGGATCAATCCCGGCGAAATAATTTGAGAATCGATGGAATTAAAGAAAGCGAAGGTGAAAATTGTGATGACAGCGAAACCAAGGTAAAAAAAATTTTGAAAATTATTTAGGTCTATAAGATATTAAAATTAAAAGAGCACATAGAACATAAAGATTCAGTTAGACCAAGAACTATAATTATAAAACTACTAAACTTTAAAGAAAAAAAACTCACGGAAACGTGGTTGAAAGCAATGAGCTAAATTTTAATGATGAGCTAAGTGATTACGTGTCAATTCACCAACCGCGTAAAACCCACTTTGGCTGTGGTTTAGGTATATTTGTTCACAAATCTATAAACTTTTTTTTGCGTAATGATCTCAATGTTAGGGGTCGTCCATAAAGTACGTATGCTTTTTTTTCGCCTACCCATCCAACCCCCCCCCCCCCTATTTTGCCATACGCTTTTTTGAGTACTTGCTACCTCTCTAAAAGTACCTACACTTTTAACCTACCAACTGAATATTTTATGATATTTTTTTTAAATTAGTTTCTCCATACTTTTATAATTGACCTAATGCCCCCTTCTCATATGCACCATTTGCAGACCCCTTCTTCTTCTCTGAGCGTACGTACTTTATGGACGATCCCATGACGAAATAAATTGCGAGTCGTTATGCATTGAAATAAATAATAAAGCGACCAAAAATGTTATTATCAATTCTATTTATAGAAATCCAGCAGGTAATTTAAAATTATTTCAAACCCATTTGAAAAATTTTTTAAGCAAAACTAACATTTCAAAGAAACACGTGTACTTAACTGGTGATTATAATTAAAACTTGTTAAATCATGCTTCAAATGTAAACTTCAATGTTTTTTAGATACACCTATTCAGCATGATTCCCACAATTAATAAATCAACGAGAATAACTAAGAGCTCGTCGACGTTACTAGATAATATATTCACTAACAACTTTCATAATTGCCTCTTAAAATCGGGTATAATTAAAGCCGACATAACTGATCATTACCCAATATTCTTAATTACAGATAATATAACCGTTCTGTCTCTAAATCAACTTAATACAAAAAATCTTAATACAAAAAATCAATAAAAACTCTATATCATACTTTCGAAATCTTTTATCTGAAAAAACTGATTGGAATCTTATATTACAATCTCAAGATGCGAATAATGCGTATGAATTATTTTTGGCACAGTAAACACTATGATTTGGCGTTTCCAGTAAAAAAAAATTATAAATTCTATTTTACTTTTAAATCCATGGACGACCGAAGGTTTGTATAAATCATCAAAGAGAAAACAAATCTTTATGAAAAGTATTTAAAACATAAAACATATAAAAAACATAAGGTCATGTTTGAAAAAACAAAGAAACACGCAAAAAAAAATTTGTTATGCATGTTTGTTGGAAATAACACGCGGAAACACACAAAAAACGTGGAATGTGATTAAGCAGATACTCGGTAAAAATAAATGTCCCAAAAAAAATTTGCCACAAAAACTCTTAGTTGACGGGGAAATGATTTATAATAAAGTACCCATAATTAAAAAGCTCAACAAATGTTTTCTTGATATTGGCCCATCTTTAGCTGATAAAATTCCAAAAAACACCTCAATCTTTGAATCTTATATGTAATCAACCAATACATCTTTGAAAGAAGTAAAATTAAACATAAGTGAGTTGCGAAATGCCTTCAACTTCTTAAAAAATAACAAATATATAAAATTAGCGTGAATGTTGTTAAAGCTGTGTTTGATATTATTGAACCGTCACTGTTTTACATTTTTAACCTTTCACTAAAATCCGGAATTGTACCAGAGAAATTAAAAATTGCTAAGATCATACCTATTTTTAAATCTGGCGATGGCACAAATATGTCTAATTATAGACCTATTTCTGTCTTACCATGTCTCTCAAAACTGTTAGAACAAATTATGTATGATAGACTTAATAGTTATTTAACTGAGAGCAATATAATGTATAATAAACAATTTGGGTTCAAAAAGAATCACTTAACGGATCATGCGGTAGTCGAGCTATAAATTGTATATCCAATGGGTTCAATAATGATTCAATAATGAATAATGATACATTAGGAGTTTTTATTGATTTGTCAAAAGCATTTGACACTGTTAATGGTGAATCTCTTTTAATGAAACTTAATGCACTCAATGTTTATAAACTTAACATATACCAAGTTATGCTTCTAATGTTAAAGTCAAAACATGGTTTATCTCCTAATATATTTCACTCATACTTCACCGAAATTACGCATAAATACCCCACAAAGTTTCAAACTAATAGTTTTGTTGTTCCAAGATCTTATTTAAAACTCAGTTCATTCAAATTTAATACCGTGGACCATCTATATAGAAAAGTTTTTTGAAAAATATTATTAAAAATAAAACTCTTCTAAACTTCTCCCCAGAACAATTTAAAAGAGAATCTAAATGATTTCTATTAGAAAATAACTTCAATCTTAAACAATTTTTTTTTAATTAGTACCTAAAATAGTTTAACTGATAAAAGGCATCATTACTCACTTATTTTGATTTTGATTTGTTTCTTATTTTCTTCTTATAAAAATGAAAAATAAATAGCTAAGGAAAAAATATATATCTTATTATATGATTTACTATTTGTAATATATTGTGTTTTACTATATAATTTTCAACCTGTAAATTTTTAACTTTTAATTTTTATTATATATGTACGATCTTTCTTTTTGTAAATTTTATTAAACAGCAAAGTAAAAGAAAATTAAAAAATAAAAAAATAAATATATATATGCGTACGTTCCGTTTTAGTTACGTTTGTAAACGCATTTATACGCGTAAATTGGATTTGAGTTACTTTCGTAAAAGCAATTTATACGCGTAAGTTGTGTATTAAATGCGTGCATAAAAGCAGTTATATGCGTGTATTGCGTTTATGTTTACGCAAGTAAACGCAATAAATTGCGTCAAATGCGATTGAGTAAGGATTTTGTACCAAATCGTAATTAGCAGTACAAGTTCAAAAAATGATTTAAAGACTTTTGCTTGGCTGAGGTGCTCACTGGTCAGATTCAGGTTTTCCGTGGCATTTTTAAGAGCTACCAGTATTTATCTCGGTCTTTTGGCTAGTGGTTTGATTGCGTCGGTACGAGAGCTCTATCTCGTCATAGAAAGTCTATGCAGTGAAATTCCTGTTGCTTCAGTGAGGATCTTCCATCGGGCAGAACTTGCTCTAAAAATAAGGATAAAGATTCAACAATTCCAAAAAATAGTTTGATCTCAATGGCTAATTCAATTGCGTGCACACCAGCCAAATTGAAACTGTAAGTGCTACAGGGAACGTATAGAGCTTCTGAATAAATTTGTCTTATTAAGGCTCGAGGTTTGTAAGCACCTGACATATTGGATCCATTATCGTATCATTGACCGCGAAAGTTTTGAATACCCAAACCTAGCCTCGCAATTACATTAGTGATAAGCGTGGGTATATCGAGTTCTTTCTTCTTCTCGAAAACTTCAACACACAAAAGTTGTTCTTTGATTTGCCAGCGATTAGTTCCTAATTCATAGAGGAAAAAACGAACGACAAAGGTTATCAGTTCAGTGTGAGATGTATCGGGGGTACCATCAACTATGATGAGGAAATAGATACCATCGTGAATTTCTTTGACAGCTGCATTTCGGATAATACCACAAAATTTTCTGATGAACTTATTTTGAGACGACGGAGAGAGGTAATGGGCACTAATTCTTGTTGATTGCGTCTTACACCTTCCAAGTGGTATGCAATGACGGGGTTGCTGCGACAAATTAGCTCCATACCGGTAAGAAATTTCTTTTCCCATTCACGTGCATTGTTTCACCTGCAAACATAATTGTATATAATAATTATAACTAAATTATTACGATAAATATATAAATAATTAAAACTGATTGAGAGAGCCTTATAATAAGTTACCTAGTAAAGCTAAATTCCTAGAAGCCAAGAAATGAGTTACATTCAAAATTTCACAAAGAATTGTTCTCCATTTAGCTGTCTTAGAATTGATTTGCTTTTGGAGCTCTGAATCTATTACAGTGGAGCTGGTAAGACGAATGTATGCCTCTATCCAACCAACATAGAGCAAAGACTGATTAAACACATTTAAAGGAAAGATTCTCTTCTGAGAATCACGGGGATAACCTTGTTGCTTCAAAGAATGTAAAGGAGGTCCCGCATTATATATCTCTAGACTCCATATATGTCAAGGCTAACTAATAAATTACTCACATTTTGTAATATTATGCTATTGTAATATATTTCATAATATTATGTATATATTTTTATATCAATTTTAATTTTTTTTAATATATACATAATGCACATTATCACATAAACAAATATTTTAAACAACATTAAACATATAACTATTTCACAAACTATTAGCTAACTAAAAACAAACCAATAATATTATTAAATTACTAATCAATTTCCGTTCCGTAACGTAACGTAACGGTCCGAAATACAAATATAAACCGTAACGTCTACTAAATACATCGTAGCAAAATTAAACTTTTACTACTTGTCTGATGATTGTGGTAACACATGAAACTCAGAATTTCAATATTAAATTATATTATAAACATTAGCATTTAGCTTATTCCTAGTACTGCGGGTAACAGTAACATATATATATATATATATATATATATATATATATATATATATATATATATATATATATATATATATATATATATATATATATATATATATATATATATATATATATATATAATTTATTTAAAACTTATTTAACCTTTGATTATTAACTATAAAACAAAATAAAACTCATTATTTATCAATCAACTTGTTTAACCAAATACTTATTTAATATCCAAGTTTAATAACCAAATACTTATTTAATAATCAAATACTTATTTAATTGCCATATACTTATTTCATCAACATCAACAATTATCCTAACTGTAAACCAGAAGCCTCGCTTCAACAAGTTTTACCAACGCATCGAATTGAAATTTTAACATTTCCGCCAACGATTTGAGCAAAGAAAATTTTTATTCTATTGGGTTTAAAGTAGTCATTCCGTCTACTCTAAACCTGATGTAAAAACTCAGACAACTTGAGCTACTGTAGCGCAGTGGTTAGCACGCTTGCCTCAGAAACTAGAGATCTGTGGTTCAACGCCACCTCTGGGCAAGTTTTATAACGTCGGTAAGGAAGGACGCGTGAACTTCCTTTCAAATGCTCTTCCACGGTGCTCTGAAATAAGACCGTGACGACTTCTTGGGGTCCTGGTAGAGACAAGGCGGCTTATTTTCCTAAAAAATGCGACACTAGATTTTTTCTTTTGCTTCTGCTGTTAAATACAACTCGAAAAAGTAACGCTTTTTATCATGAAATAGTCAAGAAGTGTCTCGTTCGCTTTAACCTCTTTTAACTTTAACTTCTCTTAACTTGTCAAGCACGAGCTAGCATGGCTAACTGTTCATAGGCTTACTAAATACCCCCGGTTCTGTCTAATTCAACTACAACTAAACTCTATTTTTTTTGTCAAAAATAGTTTATAAATTAATTATAATAATAGAATTTAAAATTAAAATTTTGTGCATTTTTATTCCAAATATTAAAGTTTCAATTTTAAACACAAAAACTAAGCAGATTTTACATTGTCAATCATTAGAATGTTTTCTACTTATTATAAAAAAAAAAGGATTGTCCGGCGCCCTTTCAAGCTAGGCGCTTGGGTCAATTTGCCCCCTATGCCAACCCCTTCTCAAAGGCCCTGATTCAGACACTTTTATGTGAGAAAACAATCGAATCTTTTGCCCCTCTCCCTCCATAAAGAGTAGCTCTTTAAAAAATCATTCCTGATAGCACCTAAATTAGACCAGCCTCAAATGGTTATTTTTTTCATCCACCACTTCTTAAACAAGCCGACTAGGCTTTGGTTTAGAACCCGCAATTTTATAAAAAATTTTTAGTAATTTTCCTAGCCTATTTCTACATAAAAATTAAAACTTGCAAATAAGGTTCGCAAGTTTCTGCTCCTTTAGCTTTAAAGCAAAACGACATGCATGTTTTTAAAAGTATCTCTCAGGACACTATTTTTTTTTAAATTTTATTTAAGTGCCCCAAGAAGTCCTTACGGTCTTATCACAGAGCACCGCCAGTGATAAGACCGTTTTATTTTTTATTTATTTGAACTTTCATGCTATATTTTTCTATACAATGTTCTTATATCCGAAGATATTGTTGGCTGAGCATAGCCACAAGTAGTCATTATGACTAATCCAAAGTAACGTCCGTTATTAGTCCGTCTATTAGGTGATACCTTATGGAACATTTTTTATGCGGCTTCACTTTTCGAATAGAAGTCACACATCTTGTATATATAATATACTATTGGGTCGAATATTAATAAAAAAGCTGAAAAGCTCTGCTCACCTTGGTTAGTGAAAGTATTGTGGAAGGAGAGGGGAGGAGGTTTGTATCCCCTCCATAAAATTTTGAAAACTAAATATCTGAAAATAAGATGTTCTTTTACGTTGTTTAACCAAATAAGATGTTAGTTTTTTGTTTTCTTAATTGAGTTATAATTTGTTTTTTTTAAATCTGTTGACTACATCTATAACTAACAATTTATTTACTTTGATTAAATTTTTTATGTTTTTTATTTGTTTAGTTCACACTCTGACTACACAGTTCAGGTCCAGAAAAAATTTGAGTGCCCTTTCTTTAGTTTTGAGTGCTAGCCTTTTACGTAAAAAGTTTTTACGTGCATGTTATGTATACGTGCGTATGTATGCACTTATTCGTGTATGCTCGTAAATGTCTATAGGTACATGTATACGTACGTATGTGTATATCTACTTTTTTTTTTTTAATGCGTGTGTAGTTATTACTCGTAGAGACATAATAGAACCTGCTAAATAAGAGTTTAGGATATTCAAATCTGTTCGTTTTTTCACTTTGAGAAATTTTTTTTGAGTGAAGAGATTTCGCCAACTTCGTCTGTCAACGGTATAGTTCCTGATAATCGGCAGCAAAAGAGCGTTATGGGTATGTCAGTTGTGAAAAAATGTCTGAAGTTGATTTCTTACTCAAATGATGAAGGAACAGTTTTAGTAAACTTTGTTGAATCCATTTTAATATCTAATTTAAATATTTTATAATTTGATATTTCTATTTGAAATATAAATTATTCTATATTTAAATATTTTTGATATTGTTAAGTTCATTGAGATTTCAATATAATATTTTAAAACAATCCTTGTTTTAAAATATTGTAGCTATATATTCAATAAGTTAGCATTAAAGAAAATAAATGAGAAGATAAATATTACAAAAACCAAATAAATTTTTTATTTATGCTGCCTCAGAGTATATAAACACTTGTCAATTGTTTGAAAATATGCTGACTTCAATATGAAGTATTTTCTTCTGATCAGACTAGTTAAGTTGATCACTATAGTAACAGCAGTAGATGATAATAGCGCTGAATAGTTTTTCAATTGACATTTAAAAGTCTTAATCAGTAAACTACAGTAAATAAATTGTTTGAATTACTCCATGTAAGCAGATCTTGCTTATTTAAGTTCTAACTATTTTTAGCTGTAAATTATTTTTGAATTGTATCGGTATAAACAATGAGTTAATAATTCATTAGTAAAAATTTATAGTATAAATTTATTAGTAGATTAGTAGAAAATTATTTAATAACTGTTAGAAAATTTACAGCAGATTAATTACTCAAGCTAAAGTTATTTCGTTAATTTTTAATTGTTCAATTAAAGATTGTAGTATTCAAATTATGGATGTCACGAGAATTTGTGACCGCATAAGTTTTTTCATAGTGTTTTTATATACATAAAGTAAAGCATATGGTTCGAGTTAAACCAAGTATTTTACCGGTTTCAGCCAAAAGAACAGTTAACCGTGTGATTTTATTTACTATTTCTATGAAAATGGCTAACTACTGCTAAACATGCACATGTAAAAATTTGAACATTTTTGCAAATTATATTTGTGCGATTAATTGCATTTTGAAATTATATCAAATTAAGACTTATATTAAAAAAAGTTAAACTATAAAATTAGAAATCGATTGCAAAATTATAATCGTTTCAAATATCAATAATATTAGTATTAATTTTGGTTACTAATAATATTGTTTATATTGCAAATGTCGCTAATTTAGATATAAATTTTCCGAAATTATCCGGAAATTTTAGGAAAATTAAAAATGCGGAAATTTTCGGGAAATTTTCATCACTAAATATTATATAAGCCAGTCTAATTCCAAAATAAGTGTTTTGAAAGAAAAGTATTGAGGTAAATTACTAATTTATTTAAATATTTTTCTTTTAAAACTAATTTAAAATTAGAAAAAAAAAAAAAAAAAAAGTATTATTGTATCATTTTTCTTTTTGCTTAAAAACTCAACAAAAACTATCTATCCAATTGCTTCATCACCCACAAGCCATCGTTTAAATAGTGGATATTATCGACTCCGATTCCTTTATTTTTCTCTGCTCTAATAAAATAAAGATAATAATAGATAATTAAGTAAATAAGAACCAAAATTGAAATTTGTTTATAACATCATGTAAAAAATTTATTTACATTTCCTGTGTGCTCATTTTTGTTAATCCTATACTGACAGCGTGATCTTTACCTTCAGCCATTATAGCCTAATTTTAGTAATTATGTTAATGGAACTTAAATATTCAATAGAATACAAAATGTATAAATGAAAATTAAATTAACTTAATTGATAACATAAAATGTTTTAATGAAACATTAAAAAAAAATCGTCGTATGGCATAAAGTTAATAAAACCTGAAAAAATGTAACAATTATTTAGTTTTTTAAATAAAACAATTAATTTTTCTGGCTCATTTTACAAAATTATTTTAAGATCAGTCAATATGTATATATATATATATATATATATACTTTTTAATTTATTTCCAAACTAGTCAAAACAGTCCGGTTTATTATGATTCTCTTCTCTTTTATTTGCTACCTTAAAGTAAATTTCTTAGTTTTTTTTTATTTCCAATATCACCAAATAGACGTCGATGACGACGTTGAGATTTTACTTTTATTTTTGTTTGATTTATTGTTAAACAAGTCTTTTGTTTTTTTAAATATTAAGTTGTTTTATTTGAATATATTTTTTTGAAATAAAAAATATTTAATATAAAAATTGAACTTATATATTTACTAAAAATTTAATACATGCCACTTTAAATTTTGATAACATTTTTATAAATAATATTCGTCATGCTCGTATTAAGTTATACTGCACAAATATTTCAACTACAAATGAATTTGAAAAACCTAATTTTTTGGTTTATTTCATTAAAAAATTTTGTTGCTAAGATACTTAAAAAAAAAATTTCAAGCTTTCATAGACTGGCAAACATGAATAATAAATATTATCATGTTTGCCAGTCTATGAAAGCTTATCATAATTATTAAAGTTAAAATGAACTATCTTAAATTAAAACAAACTATCTTAATAATTTTAGGTGTGAAAAGTATGAAAAGATACAACAACAGAATCTTTTTCTACAGGAGTCATTTTAGCTCCAGGTGACGTCAGACCTGGGCACATTATATTAGCTCCACTTAATACAAAACGAATAGCTCCTTTATCTACCTGTTCATGAGGTAAAAGAAATGGATCTAAAACCAAAGTAAATAATTAAATAAAATACTTTAACAATAGTATAAAAATATTCATGGATATTGATTAAAATTAGATAAAATCGAATATACTATAAAATAAAACCTAACAAAAATCGCCTAAAATTTTAAACACATTGGTTACAAGATACTAATTGGTTTAATAACATTAAAAAGTATTTTAGCCGTGCTGTTAATCATTTTAATGGGTAACACTAAGATATTTCTTAGTGTTACCCATTAAAATGATTAACTTGGTACATATTAAACAGCACCATACTTTGAATTTAAGAGTCTTATTTAAGAGTCAAAGATTTTTACTTTTAAATCGGTACCGTAAATACTGTTTTCATTTTTAATATTCATTTTGTACAGCTGATTTCCTAATTTTATAAAAAAAGCAATTTTTAAAACTGTATTAAAAAAAGATATTATATATTTTAAGCATGAATTTTAGACCACAAGGAGGAGACCCGGCTGAAAATATGGGAAATAATATTCAAATAAGATAATATATTTATAAACAGAATATATACATATATATAATTACAAACAGAAAAATATATTTAAAAACAAACAAATATATATTTATAAACAGAAAAAAAAAGATTTTTAATAAAGATATGTTCAAACAAAGAAAATATATCTAAAAAAAAGAAAAAGATCGCAAAATAATGTAATATATATAGGTGTAATCCTTAGGTTGGTTCTGTTTGTTTCATTCAGTAAAATCTTTGTTGTTAGTAACCAAAGTAAAAGATTTTTCCCTGAACTTAGGTTAAACAAGACCAATCATACTCCAGAGTACCATAATGGAATAAACACTTAATAACTCATAAGCATGGATTTATTTCTGATTCTAAAAACTATTCCAGACATATTGTAATTGTATTTCAAAAATAGCTGTACTCGATGACCGCTCATTAACCCTAACAAGCCAATAGTTTGGCATATAAATTTGTAAATATTCATACAAGAGCAGTGACATCTGAGGGAAAAATGAAATAAATAATTATAAAGGAGAATTAGTTTTCAAATAGAGCAAATTTGGACAGTTGTTCAGCCAAAAATATAGACTAATTGAAAACCAACACAAATTATACCGAATTAGTTGTGCCGATATTTAGCTGGTACTGCCTAGTTTTGTTAGGTATTTTTATTAGTTTTGTTAGGTATTTATGTTAGTTTTTATTAGGTATTTTTGCAACAGTAAGTAGTTGCAACAGTAAGGAGTTACTTTACATCTAAACTAGAGATTGTGGTACTGAGTCTATCATTGTAAATCTTTTTGTCAGTTCTTGTGAGTCTGACCCTGTGAACAACCAAGGTAGCATCTTTTTAAAGCTCAGCTTTCATTTTGAACGTTAATGCATAAACTTTGTCAGTAACTTTTACAAAAAGAGCATTTACACTAGCCACATCTGAAAATTTTTTTAGAACTTCTATACAGGCATTTTCTTTAGCAACTTGTAGTACAGATCATTGACCACAGCCTTTTTTGAGGAGCTAATATTTATGTGTAAATTTTTAAATCAGCTATTTTTCAAGGTAATTTTCATTGTTTTTAATTTAGTTATCTATTAAAATAACTTTTTTTTTTTACATTGAAATTAAAAAGCATTTTGCTGTAAAGTTATTGTTAGTATTGATCCAAAAATAAGTGTGGTTCTTAAACCATATAAACTATAAATGTAAACCATATAAATCAGAATTATCTTGTTTTCAGTAATGATTCCAAAATAATTTAATCTAAAAAAATCAGCCTTTAATACAAAGCTAAGTAATTTATTCAATCATTGCAGTCGATGTCTTTTCAGTTGTCATTTTTTTTATGAAAATAGTAATTTCGGTATTATCTTGATACCAAAGTATCATGATGATACTTTGGTATCAAGTGCTTTTATTATGAGTATGAAAAAGTATTTATGTTTTATGTGCTAAGAAATAATAAGGAGTAAAAGTATATTCACTTTAAATAACATTTATTAAACAAACACAATGGTCATGTGTAACTTCTAAATACATTTTAATATTCATTTTTCATATAGAATGTTTTCTTCTAATACAAACTCAGCCAAACTGTTTTAAAAACATTTACATTCATCGTAGAAAGTACACTTTTTAACTATATAATACTTTTCGATAACTTAAATAAATTGTTTTTATGGTACACAGTCATTAAAGGGATCCCAAATTATTAAATACAATATAAAAAAAATGGACAAGTTCTAACATATATTTTTGTCTGTCAGAGGGTATTTTGTCATCAGGTTCAGTTAGTTTTGTTGGATGGCCATAAATTAAAGTCATGTCCAAACTTTAGATAAATCGATATTTAACTCAAAACGCTTTGTTTTTCACATAAAACTTTGTATATATTTTTTAATAGTATTAACTTTTCCAGATCAATATAAATGCTATATGCAAAAACAAACCATTAAATCACTTGAAAATTATGAATAAGTTGAAGAGTAGTTTCATAACATAGTTTAGACAGTGTAACTTACATTGGTGTAGCAGCCTTAGAGTAGGCATCCAAGGACCATCACGCTGTCGAAAAAATACCAAGTTATTTTTTACAGACAAGAGTTCTATATGCTCTTTACTAAAAAATGAAAAACATTTTTATACCTTCAAATCTACAACTATAAAAGCAAATAAATAAATTACAAAAAGAGTAAATCAAATAATGATTAGAAAATAAAATCTCTCTTAGTTTTTAACTTTATTTCTCATGTAAATGGCAGGCAAAAACAAGATCTAGGCTTGTTCCTTCTTTACAATGTTTTTTTGTTGGGTGGTAGTAGCAGTATACATGTCTGTCATAAAAAATTATAGCATAATTGATATATATATATATATATATATATATATATATATATACGTGTGCGTGTCTGTGTATATGTATCAGTGTTTCACTGGAAGACGTGTGATTTCACGTAATTATTTGACCAGGCAAATCAATTTTGCTTTGATGATTTGACCGCGGCTATTTCAAAAAACATTTCAAAAACGCGCTGAATAAAAATATTCTGAACTATACCATAGTTAAAATAAATTACATCGAAACTTCTCAACATACTTTTTTATATTAGCAAAAGGCTTTTAATAAAGTAACAATTTGCTGATAATGATTTTTTTTAAAAGTATAACTGACAGTTGTATATAAATTTTTTAATTTAATAATGTTAAAATTTTAATTTTTATATTAAAAATATTTATACTATAAAAAAAAAATTATTTTGTTTTTATAAACAATGACTTTCTAAAATTAAAGTCTCTTTAACGAATTTAATATAAGAATCATTAAGTTAATACATTTAAAAAGATAAAAAAAGTTTCTTTGAAAATAAAAGAGAAATGTTTTTGAAAGCTGTTACAATTAAATAAATTTGATCTTTAAAGCTTTAATATTATTGAAACGCTTTTTAATGAAGTAACTTCTAATGAATTTTTATACTAAGTATTAATAAACTGTTTTTTTTTAAAATTTATTATTTATACAATTATGTACTTTTTATGATAAATGTTAATATTTTGAAACATTTAAAAAAACCAAGTACAAATGTTAAAACAAAGAATGAAATAGTTTTTTAATGCGTAATTATTTACTAGTTTACATTTACATGGAAACTGATATTTTTAAATTAGTAAAAAAAAACACTATAATTTAAACAAAGTGTAAGTATTTTTTAACCAATTATTAAAAGTATATTGTTCTTTTTATTAAGGGTTTCCAATAATATTATATAAACATTAATAAAGATTAAAAACTATTCCTAACTAATTAAAAACATGATTTTAAATAAACTAAGCATTTTAGTTTGTTGAGTTTTTTTTTTAGTTAGGTTTTTTTATTAATTTCTCTTTTGTTAAGATTTTTTGTTCTTTTTTAAAGTAAAATTTTTTTTAGATAAGTTTGAGTAAATTTTTTTAGTGCATTTTTAAATTTTGAAAATATTTTAAAAGCCATGGTCAAATCGTCAAAACAAAGTATTTTTTGCGTAGTCATATAATTGCGTGCGATCGCACATCTTTCTGTGAAACGCTGATATACCTACAGTTAAGGCATTAATTTACTGTTTGTGGTAAAAAACAGCTTGTAGTTTGTCTATGGTTTTTAAACTGAAAAAATTAAAGTTAGATTATAACAAAATGTTTTAATTTAATTGTGGAAACTAATTAAATTTAGTGTTTTTTTAAAAAACCACAAAAACTCTAATTAAAAAACTAAAATGTTTTTAAAAACATTCTGAATGTCTCTATTTTTATTTTTTTACTGTAAAACATGCACGGAGTGTTGCTACACCAACTATCTTATAGCCTGATGCTACAAAGGAGTGCTGCTACATCGACTATCTTATAGCCTGCTGCTACAAGGAAGTGTCGCTACATCGACTGAGGGTTTGGTTAGGGAAGGCAGTCTATCAAATAATAAAATAAAAAAACTTTTTCTGGTCTTCAAAATAATTTTTTTTCTAAATCTGACCTAGCAAGAGTGTGTGTATATATATATATATATATATATATATATATATATATATATATATATATATATATATATATATATAAATTAGTAAAAACACTTATCTAATTTTTAGTTTTCTTCTGCAGCTTGTTTCTCCATCAGTAGGTTCATTAGGGAGCCTACAAAATGTCATCTATTTCAAAGATGACATTTTGTATGAGAGTATATTATATATTATTTGAAAACATCAAGAAATACAGTTTCTCCCAATACTAATAATTTTATTATTTAAGAAATTTTGGATAGGTTATGGATACCAGAATCATTAACTTATTAAACAATACAATAATTTTTAATCGTTATAGTTTATATAAAATTGTTACTATAGACATCAGCAGTTGAACGACTTCTTCTGCTTTTAAATTTAAAAAATGGCGTCTAAAACATAGATTTGACATATTGGTTTTCATCAAGATTAACCTCACTGTTTCTGGCATATTATTTTGAATTTCTAGTGCCTCCCTAATTTTTTCTTAAAAACTTTTTATATTTTACCATTAATGTTCTTGTTTTTTCCCGAACAATATCTTCTTTGCAAAAGGTTTTATGAAATGCTAATGCAGATTGATTAAGTTTCTTTTCATTAATGCTCTTCTGATGTAGATGCATCTGTGTGATTACCTGCATTTTTATTTGATCTACGTAAACTTTGGAACAGTTGCATTTCATTATTTAGGTTCCAGGCTTGCTGTTACCAGGCAGTTTCAATCCATTCTTCAATGTCAATAAAGATCTTAAATTTGGGTTTGATTTAAATTAAGCTTTGTATCATGCTTTTCGAAGTATTTTTCCAAGTTTTGGTGAAAGGCCTGGTACCCAAGGCAAAGACACTACAGGAAAATTTTACATTCTGATGGAACTGTGTTTTTATTTTGTCTTTGATAAAATTAGTGTGTAATATTCCTCAATTGCTTTTCATTGTACCCATTTTCCATAAACATGTTGCTTAAAAAATACATTTAAACTTATATAATTATTTCTTAGTGAGGACAATACAACCTATCTGACAATAAAAACCTGACAGAATAAATCTGACAGGCCTAATCAGACTCTCTTTCATGGTGGTTCTCATGGAATCTTTTTTACAATTCCATGAAAATAATGCAATTAAAATGATATTGATGATAAATCCTGCACTTAACCTAAAATCATTTTTACAATACGTTGACGATAGTCATGCAATATTTCCTAACATTAAACAAGCAAAACAATTCCAAGATAATTTAAATCAACAATATCCTATATAAACCGGCAGCCAAGCTTGATTATTGTTTCATGTTGTTGGACACATTATAACAGAAATGTCTGTGTTGAATTTAGTATTTTTTAGTATATAAATCACAAAAATATAAACTTGCCTTTTTTTTACTCAGCAGTTTCTTCACAAAAGATCATTCTACTTTCCTTTATTGTGCATTATCGCTTTATAATGATTTATGATTTGTCTATCACTGATAATTTACAGAAAATAGAATCAACAGAATGATATTTAAAACTTCGTATGAAATAATTACGTAAAATACTTCTGTTGCACTTTGTTAAAATATAAACAAACAAAACGGCAGCTGCATCGTTGGGTGAAGATCTTTGTTTGATTCATTTTAACAATATCCCTAATAAATGCAAACAGCGCAGGTCTAAAGCTTTAAAAAAAGTATTTAGCATTGGAAAAAAGTGGTGCAAGCTCAAAATTAAAAGTGGAGATGTGTCAAGATGTTCTTTTCAAACTGTTAACACAAAAATTGTATTACCAAAAACTGTTACAATTAAAGGCTACTGACAGAGTTTAAGAGTAATTGGACTGTTCAGCGCCAAGCTAGTTCTTTTTCAGCTATTGCTTGTGACCAGGCAATAGAACAAATGTATAACAGGGATTGTAAAACTATTGGAGGCATAATTAGTATTACACTCAATCAAGGAGCTGTCCAGAGATGGATTTTATCCCAACCAAAAAGATATTAACACCCAACAATGTAAATTACTTTCAAACAATTATTGTTATGGAATCTAGATAAAGTAATTTTATTGGTTTCTATTTTATTTTTATAGTATAACATGCATTTCTGTTGTAAATTATTTACTAGTTAAATCATTCTATGGATGCAAACTAGAGAATGATTACATACTCCAGTTTATGAAACCTTTAAGTTAAGACAGACACGTTGGGTGATAAGTCGTTTTATTTTACTATATGTAAATACCATTTTTATTATTATAGTTATTATGATCTTTTAAGGCAAGTATTGATTTCCAATTTTAAGGGTTCATAAAGATTTGGATATTAAAAGAATTCTTAAAGATGAAAAATTAGTTGTTGATGTAATGGAAACAATTTCTTCAATGATTAAACCATTTGAAAATGAAGTCACAAACGATCTTGTAAATATTGTCACTGGGATTGTTGCAGATAAAGGAATTATAACAGATTTTTGTTGTGTTTTTAAGAGAAAAACCGGATGATTCGGATAATTTTACAAGGAGAAAAGTGTTAAAGCTAAAGAAGTTTGCAAGCAACAAAAATACAGTTAAATCATCCAGTGAAAAAAAGTTGTTTTAAAAATGACTGTAATTTTAGGGTTTGTTGTTTGCTCATAGCACGCAACCGTGATATAAATAAAGTAAAAGTTCTTAGGTATTCGTTGAGAATATTCCCGCCTCAGTTGGCATCTTTTGATGGCTAAAAACAATGAAGTCAAAACTTACAAGTGTACTTGAAAATAAATGTATCGATAAGTTGTCAGCAGATATTCCTCAAAACAATGTGTTAGTTTTAGACAGTATGGCTTCATTGCAAATTCTGAAACCTATACCCAAAATTAAGGGAAACTCAGTCGAACAGAGTTGATTTTGTAGTGGACAGGTATCCGACAATCAGCATCAAACACACTGAGCAACAAAAACGACCTGAATCTGGTGTCCAGAATGTTACTATCTTTGGGCCTGATCAAAAAGTACCAAAAGATTGGAAAAAGTTTATGAGTTTGGGCAGTAACAAAGAAGAATTGGTTAAATTTCAATTTATTATACAGAGGGATAGCATGTACTGCCTCCGAAATTTAATTTGTACTGAATTGCTCGAGTTTTGTAGCAACTACAAGGAGGCTGATACTAAGTTATAGTTACATTGTAAGAATGCTCTAGTTTCATATGCTCATATTATTTTTGCAAGCCGCAATACAGATGTTTTTGTAAGTGCTTTATATCATTGTTGGTCTATCTCTGCAAGCCTTCATTTTGAAACTGGATGTGAAAACAAACAACACACTCTAAATGTAAATAAAATTGCAAATGTGATTGGTTATAATTGGTGTTATGCAATGATTGGCTTTGATTCCTTTACAGGTACACATTAAATTACATAAGTGAAAACATTAACTTTTCTTAAAAACGTTTTTTATATGCTACTATGCTACTTCATCAAAAATAATATATCAAAGTGTGCTGTTTATCTACAGTTATTTTATACCTCACAAACATAATAAAACTGATGTTTCTTGAACTTATTATTTAGGTTGTGATGTTAATGTTAGGTTGCAGTGTCTGTTTTTCAAGGAGAGGGTAAGTTATATGTTCTTAAGATTGAAGAAAAGAAAAAAGAATACTGCACAGCACACAAGAAAAAAGAATACTGCATTCCGAGGTAATGGAATGTCACTAGATGTATCAGATGAGGTTGTCAGTGGGACACAAAAGTTTGTTTTCTACATTAATTATTATTAACATCCATTCTTCTATATAAAGCGTACAAATTATGACGCTTACTTACAGCCTTGGTCGGGAAGTGGGTGCGATCACCCTCTATTCCTGACCACGCAAATTATATCTAGTCACGACAACTTGGTCGCAGCTTTTTAGATAATATGAGAACATTTAAATTTATGTATGTTTCCATGTATGTCCGAAACTATTTAACATGCTAAAACAATTAAATTCATAAGAACCTTATGTAGGTCAGAGTGGGGCAACATGATACACTTTTGGTTTTTTGCTTCGTAACAAATTTTTAATATGCCTTTTTTTTAAGCGATAGGTTTAATTTGTAGAATGAATTTATACCCACAAAATAAATTCTATAAATGAAAAAAATATAACAGGTTAAACTTGTGAGACTAGTTGAAGTAAAAATAAAAATTTGTTTTAAGGTACCCCACCACGGTGTACCTTGATACATACTACGAGCATCATTTAAAAAAAAAAAAGTATAAAACAGAGAAAAGGCAGATTTTTATTTGAATTATAAACAAATTAATATTTATAACTCAAATAATGCATCCAATGGTCCAAATCACATTTCAGAAGACTAGATAATATATCGTTTCAAGTGTCATTCTCAAGTCTCAATAAATAATGGCTTTGTATCGAAATGGGATCTCCTTGTATTATATTTACATAAATCTTTTTAGAATCAACTATAAATATTAAAAGAAATGATTTTTAAAATTGTTTATGACACAATGGAGTACTATTCTACAGTTTTAGGGCCCCCCACAAATGCTGTATCAAGTTACCCCATACTTGCTAATAGAAAACAATTGCTTTTTTTTAATATCGACTGGTTTTTTCAATGAATTTGTTTAATGAAGTAAAAAGCTTATGGATTGTAGTTTACAAAATAATGTCACTTATTGATAGACACATTAAATAAGACATTTTAAAACTTATGAGTTTTAAAAACTAATGAATTCATTTGTCATCAAAAAAAAAAAAAAAATTCGACCACACGCAGGCCTAATGATGGCCTGCGTGTGGTTGAAATTTATCAAAACATAGCTCTTGTAGTAACTGTTTCAATTACAATGTTTCATGGTGCCCTATGTTTCATGGTGCCCTATGTATCATGGTGCCCCACTCTCCCTTTATCAAATGTTTTAATATTAGCAAAGGGGTTTTAAACTAAGCAATGATTTACTTTTATTGATCATTTATGAAAAGTAAACTTTTAATTTTATTTTTTAAATTATATAAAGTTAAGCTTTATTAAGAATTATAATAAATAATTATATAAACAATAATATAGATTAGATTTTTATTTTTTAAATGTAAGTCTTTTAAAATTATTTGTACAATAGATTTTATAAAAATAGGACTTTCAACAACAACTTTCAACAAAGTTTTTCAGCATTTTCAAAAAAATTTAAAAAATAATAATCATCAAAGTTAATAAAATAAGTGGATGAACACTGCGCCAGAGATTTGAACAAAACACAAACATACATTTATATAAAGTGACTTACGAGTGAACCAGCACCGCACCATCTGTCCATACAGAAAAAAACATACAAATATATTAAAAAGCCTACTCAATTAATAAACAAGCAGTATTGTGAAGCAGTATTGTGAAACAGTTCCGCTTCCTCCTTTTCAAGTTTCTTTACTAAACAATCATTAATAGTAAGTTGTCACTTTTTATAAAAGTGTTGCTTAATTTAATAAAAAAATTATAAAAGAGAAAAGTTTAGAAACAATTTATTCTAAACGTAATTTATTTTATTTTAGTTTTTTCATTAAGAATTCATTTCATTTTTTAGTTAATTTTTTTAGTAGTTGTCTCCCGTCACATTAAGTTTTTTTGCACTTTTTGAAATGTTCTCAAAGCATCTAAAAAACCGTGGCCATGTTGTCGCAACTAAATATCATATGCGTGGTCAGATATAGAGTGCTATTGTACCCGCTTCCGACCAAGCCTGCATTAGAAAAAATATATAGCAGGGTGTACTAAATGTCCTTTTGCCTGATGATTATGGCTAGTCTATAAATGGTGACCAGGTTAACATAGTTTGGACAACATTACCACCTGCACCAGATTCACTTTTTGAATTTGTTAACTGCTCTTGTAAATCTGGTTGCATCATAAATCGGTGTTCTTTTAAATTAAATGGACTCACATGTACCAAATTTTGTGTATGTGGTGAAACATATGAAAATACATCATTTGACAAAAAACTCTATGATGATAATGATGAAATACCATCATAGAGTCTTTCGTCAAACAAAACAATTTCGCTTTCTGATGAGCCAGAAAACGAAATTGATAAATGAAAAAAATTAAATTCATACTATTTTATCTATTTATGCTTAAGATGCTGCAATTTTTGTTACACCATACAATATACAAATGCTAACAGTTAAATTACATTGACAAATAAGTGCCAGTAAAGAATAAGTGTCAAGAAAAGGGGAGCTGTAAATTTTTTTATTAGATTGGGGAGCACTTCCACCCCCCCCCCCATATGGGCCTGCTCAAACTTGAAAATGATACATTTTAAGGTCAATGTTCTTAAGCAAAATGTAATCAGCATTTAATTTGATACTTAAAAAATATCTATTGCACAAAATTGACAATAATTTTTTTTCTCCCATTTGTCATTTGCGGTAAAAGACCCAAACCTTAATTTCTTAAAAACTGCAAGGCTAAAATCGGGGAAGTTTCTTTTTTCTTATCTTAGTACAATACTCTACATTGAAAAAAACAACATCTAGTTAAAACAAGTGTCCGACGTAAGTTCATTTTTAGTAACATTTTTACTATATGGCCACCGGCCTAGCAATACAATACACAACTGAAATTGAAAACGAGAAAAAAACGCTGAACTTTCTTGATATAACCATTATAAATAATACAATAGGAAAATATGAGTACAAAATATGTCGAAAAGAGGCAATTACTAACATTCAAATTAAACAGCATTCAAA
Organism: Hydra vulgaris; assembly: GCF_038396675.1. NCBI lineage: Eukaryota > Metazoa > Cnidaria > Hydrozoa > Anthoathecata > Hydridae > Hydra > Hydra vulgaris. The sequence goes on from NC_088931.1 coordinate 24,327,691, forward strand.
TCACTATCCAAATATTTTAACAGCTTTATTTAAAAGATTTCTTGACAGAGCTTACGCCATCTGTAGTAAATCTCATTTGCAAAACGAAATAAATTTTTTAACTGACATGTTTATTGAAAATGGGTACGATGAAAAGCAATTAAGAAATACTACACACCAATTTCATCAAAAGACAAAATAAAAATACAATTCCATCAGAATGCAATTTTCCTGTAGTGTTTTTACTATGGGTACCAGGCTTTGGGATTGATCTTGATGAAGGATGTTTCGGATGCCATTTTTTAAATTTAAAAGCAAAAGAAGCCATTCAACTGTTGATATCAATAGTAAAAATTTTATGTAAACTATAACGGTTAAAAGTTATTGTAATATTTAATAAGCTGATTTTTCTTACAACTTTTTAGTTAAGCATGGTTGATTAAATGTTTAAAAAAATGGCATCAAAAGGTAATAATGCAGATTCAAATTCAAAGAGAAAAAATCATCTGACTGTAGAACCAAGAGCCTAACATCAAACTGAACACCAGGTTTTTCCTCAATTTTGGATGGACATTATTTTGAAAAAACTAAATTTGTTGATTAAAAAAAAGTGTTGACCAGGTGTAAAAATTGTCTGAAAAAACTCATGTCTACACAAATTGACTTGACTTTAAACTTGCTAAAGCATCTAAAGGTAGTTATTTGTTAATCTATTAATATTATCATTATTATTATTGTTATTATTATTACTATTTTTGCTATACTGGATTAAAGCTGAAATATTTAAATTACCATAACAGGTGTACATAACTTTTTTAGTATAACTATTGAATAACTTTAATATAATAATTTCATAATTGAAATAAGTAATTTAACTAACAGAAATCATTGAAACTGGTGTTATTTGTTACAATAAAATTAGAGCTCTAGAAGAAGCAAGCTTTTTTTTCTGTTTATGCGGTAATGGTGCAGTGGTAGAACGCTCACTTCATAAGTGAGAGGTTCCAAGTTCGATCCCCACTACATCCCTTGTAATACTGCTTGTTTCTCCGCGCAGCGGTCTTGTTCGTCAAGGTTCATGTTTCGGAATTATAGAGTTGAGAGGGTTATAACCACAATTAAGTAGCCTCCTCGTAGTGGCCTACTCGGCCTTGGGGAGGTGAATTAACATTTAAAAAAAAAAAAAGCAAAGGTAAACAATTTAATTATCAACTACATTAAATGTGAGTTTTAACCACTAATCAACCATAGTTGAAAAACAATTGCTTTAAGATTTAGTTACAGGCTTTTTTACTATAGCCAGAGTTATGTCTTAAGCTTTTTATGAGATTTCATTGGGTAAAGGAAAAGTGTAATGCAAGTAAATTTAACTCAACAAAGCTTACATATTTATATTGTTAAAAGTTAAATTGTGATATTATTGCATTTTAAAGTACCACTTTGCAATTAAACTAAATTTTAAACCAGTTTAAAATCTTTTAATATATAGCTGTAATAAATATTACTTATGAATTCAAAATAAGGAATTTGAAAATAAATATTTTTCATAATGATTTATTGCTTAAAATCATAAACATAACATAATAACCTTTCGTTTGCTTTCTTACAATTTAGTCTTTTGTTATGTTTTTTTAAGTATTTGATGAAACATTTTAAATAAAGATAATGAACAATTTATAGATAGATTTCATGAGTTACTAAGCAGATTGCAAAAGAACTTGTTGTGATAATGAATTATAAAAATTGAATTAATCAGAAAAAAAATATTCAAATTTCATTTGTGAAAAGAATTTTCTTGAACAAAAACACTTCTATGTTTCTTAATTAAAAAAAACAAACATTTTTTGGTTGTTTCCACATGTTATAATCTATGGTGAAGTAATAAGTGACTGGGGCCCCAGACCTGAAAAGTAATGGCAAGTATTTACCAAAGCATATAAGATGTGCCAGATGCGTCATACTCTGCTTGCCACAAATGACATTCCTAAATCTATTAAAAATGACATAGATTTATACAAATGACAATATAGGGGGTAAAATGGCAAATTGCTTAAAACTGTGGTCACAAGTAAGACATTAAAGCATACAAGCATTCAATGCTGTGGAAAATGTTACTTAAGTTTCATTGAAGTCACCAGGGAAGACTCAATTAAATTCTACACAGGCTGTTTTAAAGCATTAAGTAGCACTCAATTTACACAGTCTTCTAAATTAATTAAAAAAAAAAATGTTTACATTTTATGGGAAAAATTAAAGATGACCATGCAAGAGTGTGTATGTGCGAGCCTTCCCAGGAAGCGTGTGCAGTCGCACGCCTTGTATGTCCTCGTTTTAAGTAATTTTTTCAGACACACTGACCACGGCAGTTGGCATCTTTTAACTTTTAAAGCATTTTAACAATTTGCGGCAAAAACATAAACTTATCTACTGAGAAAAAAAATCAATTCATGAAACAATTTAGTAATAAAAATAGGTGTATGAATGTATTAAATTTAACACAATAATTAATAAATATTTAACACAACTTAACACAAGAAATAAAATGCAAAAAAAAAAGAAAACATTGTCTTTGTTTTTGTTTAAAACATGTAAAAAACAAAAAATGAATAAAATAAAAAATACATTATGTGCCAAACCAATAGCACACACGTCATTCCAGCAGCTTTTAGAGATTACTAAGACGTAGAAACGTACCTAATAGTCAATCTTTTTATCTTTCTTCATAATAACCTGAGTGCAACACTTAGGCATCGAGGAAGTTGATTGGGGATTTTGTTCCATTTTATCTGGATTGCCATTTTCAGTTCTGTGACGTTACTGTATTGTTTTTCATTTGAATACATTTGATGAGACAAGTAACCCCAAATGTTTTCAATTGGATTCAAGTCGGGTGACAGTGTTGGATGATCAAACAACTGGATGCTATGTTCCGTTACAAATTCCATCACGGTCTTTGCCCTCTGTATCGATGTGTTATCTTGCGTAAAAACAAACGTATGTCCATAGTCGGCATGCCCATATGGCATTTAGTAATCAGAGAGTATAATAATATAGTATTCAGCTGTTTGTTTCCCTTCTAAGAACTTTAATACAGATAATTCAGCCTTGGAAAATGCACCCAAATCATGACACCACCACCACCATTTTGTTTGGACAAGAACGTCTTGGGTTTTTTTCATAAGTCATGCCAATAATATTGATATCCATCTGGACCATCAAGATTAAATTTCTCCTCATCAGACCAAATAATTGAGCCCCAATCAGGTGGACAAGACAAATATTTGTTTGCATACATCATACTCCACAAATGTTTGTTTGCATACACTATTACTCCATGTGATGCTTCTTCATTGCTAGCGTTGAGATACGCTTCGCATACCTCAGATGTTTGGCTTCATGTAACATTCTTTGTATCGTACGCAATGACACATCAATATCCAGTTGGGCGTGTATCAATCAAGCACTACAGCCGGTGTTTGCAGCCACTTGTAGTATGTGACACTGTTTGTCACACTTGGTTATTATCGAAGAATTTTGGTTGGGTTTTGTTTTCAAATATGTATCAGTATCCTTCAAAATCTTCTCGATCACCTTCCGACTTTGTTGTATATGTCTCGATATCTCAGACATAATACATTGGCAGCTTTGAATGCCTTGATCATAGCAACTTCTTCAGCATTTAACTTAGTTCCACGTCCTATAGTAGTCCTCTGTAACACATATGATTAGTTCACATATGATGGCCCTTTGGTCTACCTTAATATATGTATTACTTACCTACCGTTAGCAAATCGTCTGTTGCAGTCAAATGTTAAATGACTGGTGTGTGCTATTCGTTTGTCGCCAGAAAAAATCATATAGTCTACCATATTTTGATGCGGGAAAACATTTGGCGCCAAAAACGATAAGTTTCTTATTACCTTTCTTATTATGACTATTTTTAGATATTTTACTGTTTAAAACAGTATAAAATGAATAAAATATATTATATTTATAGTGTGTGCTATTTGTTTAACGCGGACTGTATTTACGCTAGAACTATGAGCAATTTTGCTAATTTTTTCCTTATGTTTTTTTGTTTTCATGTCTTTTTGCTTTTAAAAATGTCTTTGTTTTATTTTATATTTTTTCTCAATACTTATATTATAGGAAAATAGGAAAATAGGAAAATAGATTTATTTGTTTGCTATTTATTTGTAAAAAGTATTATTTATATAATAAATTTTGTAAATGATAGAAAAAATTAAATAAAGGAATTGGTTTCTTTTGTAAATGTATTTACCACATTTGATGCCTGTTTAATTTACATAGCCCAATTTCCAACATTACTACAAAATAATAGAGATAATGAACATAACGATTGCTGTTTGAAAAAGTGTATTAAAAAACTTAAAAAAAAAGTTTTAAATTAACTCCTAAAAATTTTGTTGAAAAAGTTCAGTAAATTAGAAAGTACTAGCCTGCAAGCATTTGGAGCATCGTCAATAGCAATAGTTCATCAGGAAACATAACTATCGCGTTTAGATGCACAATTTGGTGAATTTAACAAAAGTGCAGACTATTTCAATGAAGGTAGCGAAAACAACCAAAATTTGGTTGTCACTACCCCAATTGAAAATAAAATCCCCATCAAAAATAAAATATTTGAAATATTTTATTTTTAAATATTAGTATTAATAATTTTATTTATTTTCTTGAAAAACTTGTTGAAATTTTGTGCATCAATAAAAACAGTTAAGTTTAGCAACAACATTTAAAAACAAATTTCAAAGTTGTCTATATTTTTAGCGCAAATAAAAAAATGTTTCCTTAAAAAACTAACTGACAAATGTCACAAATAAATTGTATATCAAAAAATGTTTTTTATTTTCATTATATTTTTATCTGCTTTCTTCCAATTATGGTAGTGGAAAATAACAAACACCCTTAAATAAGAAGAAAACAAAAACAGTAAAATATTTAGGTATATTCTTTTTTTTGACAGAATTTTTCTTTTTCTAATTTTTTATTTTTTTAAATAAGATTTTCTATTTCGTATAGTATTTGTTTCTTTTAGATTGCTGTTTTATACTCTATAGTTTCTTGTAGCTTTTTCTTGACGCAAATTCTTAAATGCTTAAAGATTTTCAGAAAGAAATGGAAAAATAGTTTCAAACACTTAAATTTATCATAAAAAATACATACCTAATAAAAAAAAAAAATTAATTATAACATTTAATTTACACATAATGTGACCTAAACAAGTTTTGATCGGACATTTTGTCCAGGACTTTATAAGAAATTAAATTGAGCTCTGTGTGTATATATATATATATATATATATATATATATATATATATATATATATATATATATATATATATATATATATATATATATATACATATATATATATATATATATATATATATATATATATATTATTTTTTAAATTCATATTCTTGTTGTATGATATTTATATATGTTGAATTTGATAAAGAAGGCTGCGTATAAACTTTTTGTTTTGAATATATTTCAATAAAGCTTGAACATTTCCAGAAAAATTTTGGAAATTTTCAAGCTTAATTGAAATTGTAATGAACTTATAGCTCAATGTAGTCAAGGTGATTTCCAAATTATTCGAATTTTTTATTTGGAATTAGCATGGTTTTATCAGCTTATTATGTCCGAACAAGAGCTTTAAATGATATTTTTTTTTTTGCTTCAGGTTTTTTTAATATTTAAAGAAACTTTTCTTTTTTTTATATAATTTTCAAAACCTTTTTACTACCCGTAATAGTGAAACTAAAGAACACCATTTTGGAGTCTTTAGATCAATTCTGCTCATCAACGTTAGCATGAATTTAGTTGAAGTCTTTTGAAAAAGTTCCTTAATTTACTACTGATCCTAGTTTCAATCGGTTCTGACCTATATTAATTATATATATTTGTCAAAACACAATATTTCTATCAATTTTCACAAAAAATACTAGAATTCTGTTCAAGAACGAGCTTATAACTAAGAAAAATTGCCAATAAACGATCAGAACAGATCATATTGTTAAACTATAATGTTCATTTCACCTAAAAAATGTATTTATTTAAAACCTTATTAAAATTTGGACAAGCAATTGTGATTTTAAGGAGATTTTTTTTTTAAAAAAAGGAATCTTCGGTCTGGGTTTTTTTCTTATAAACATTTATATTTTATGATACCGCAAAATTTTTTTTATCTTTTCATAATTTACAGACCTGATCGTTTAACGGAAATACGTCGTAGTCAACAAAATATCGTACAGACGCTATAATATTTTAAAATTGCCTTAACTACACAGAGAGTTTATTAATAGTTTTATAAAATTCATTTTTTTGTTTCAAAAATATGCATTTTATTATCCTAGTATTTAGATATTCTTTAAATATTTCAACAAAAAATATAAAATAATAAAGACCCACAAGCAAAAAATACACATCATTTAGTCAAATTTTTATAATTTTTATAATCACGTTTATCAATTTAAGAATCACGCATTTTTACTTTTACTTACATTACTTTTGTGAAACAACAAAAAAGTAGATGTTTTCCGAGTTAGCTTGTCTTTTGAGCCTGTGTATAACATATTTCTAGTATTTACTTCTCTCAATTATGATGTAAAATATTCACAAAATAAAATCTTTCTTAGATTAACAAGTTTTATTGTGTATTATTTTTGTAGAGTGTTTTAAAGAAACAAAGATTTTTTATGTGTGAAGATTGCATACAAAGACGATTTTCAGGGGGGGGTGTGTGTGTGTGTGGGAAGTGGTTGTTCTACCCCTAAAAACAAGGTGATTTTTAAGTTACAGTCGGTTTTTTGAATTTAGTTGGCTAATCGGGTATTTGACACAATTCAGTTGGGTGAATTTGAGTTTTTAAGGAGCTTTTTTAACTTTTATTTTAAAGAAACCAGTCAATTTATTTTATGGATTCACACCCTTCCTCCTTATTTTTAATTTTTTGATTTATAAAGTCATAAGTGCCCTCTAAAATAATTTTTATTGAGATATTAGAGGAGATATCATTAACTGAGATATAATTTATTTATAAAAACAGGAGAACTTGGAGACCATTTTGGTCAAATTTTAACTGACGCCATTATATTATTTTATAAAAACTATTTTTATTTTACGCCTGTAATGTCTTCTTTTTTGACAATTTGATTTATGTGATTTTGTAACGTTTTTGATTACACCTGATGACCACTATAGGTCAGCAAAATATTGCAAATATATAATTATATCAAAGTATATTCAAAACAAAAAAGTTTATACACAGCCTTCTTTATCAAATTCAACATATATATATATATATATATATATATATATATATATATATATATATATATATATATATATATATATATATATATATATATATATATATATATACACTCTTGCATGGTCATCTTTAATTTTTCTAAATTAATTTAAAAAAACTAAAAAAAACATAAGGTAAACATTATGTTTTTATTTTTTTTAATCAATTTAGAAGACTGGGAAAAGTTTTATTCTCTCATAAGTATAATGTCAGATTGCCAATCTAAATGTGTTTTTGTATTTGCATGTGTATATATGATATTTTGTAAATAAATAAGTAAAAAAAAAGTATGCGTAAAATATATAAAATATATTTAGTAAAAAAAGCTTATAAATGTGAGCAACAATCTCTACCATTTTACTAATACCATGCATTCTTTTTTTGGTAAAATTGCATCAATATAAGGTTCTATAGCAGGAAATTGTTCAAGAATCTTTGCCCGTATTCCACGCTGAACTGAAGATTTAATTTGAGTTGTCCCAGATATCTCATCTTTAGCGATAAATCTATATTTAAAGTAACAGAAATTTATCTTTTATTTAAACATAAGTAAATTTCTAGATTTTGTCATCAATAAATTCTAAAACTTGATAGACATTTATAAGCTAAGACATTGATTAAAATTTGATTTATTGCCTAATAGTTAAAATATTAACAAATATTTATTAACTGAAAATTTTCTATTGTAGATATAGTAAAAATTTTTAATATTGTATTATGTACAAAAAAACAAATCACTCAGTTATTTAAATGAACATAATATCTTAAGTAATAAAAAAGTATGGTTTTAATTGAAAATTATTACAATGGTAATTATTAACAATAAAAATTACTAATTACAAACTTATTAAATTACATCTTTGTATCTTAATGTTGTATGTTAAACCTGTTTAACAACTTGCAACACAAACATCATGTTTTGATAGAAAAAAATAAGCCTTGTTTATTTTAATTTGTTTAGTTAACTCTATTTATTTAACAGCTGTAAAGAAGTTGAGCTAAGTTGTATCTAGTTTAGTGTGTTTACTTATTGTTTGATTGAAATCGATGATGATTCTTAGAGTGTCATCTTTAATGAAAGTACAATATATATTGTAATTCCATTTTAATGAATAACTGATATTCTTTGTTATATCTGGGAGATTTTGAAGCAGTGGATTTACAACTTGACCATAAATTGACAAATAAGCTAGGTGGGGATACATTAGACTTTGACATCCCACAAATTAAAAAGAGATGGTTTTTCCTTTAAATTTAATGTTTAAAGATTTGTGAACTTTTTTCCCAACTGTAATAGAGTACCATTTTTTATTTTTTTTTTATAATAAATAGACTGTGCCAAGTTTTTTGAAGTTTGTGTTTTGCTATTATGGTAGAATATTCCAACTTTATCAAAGTGTGTTTTTTATCGTCTTGACAAACGTTATAATACAATTTACTGATATTAAAAATTTATGATATATTAAAATAAAATTAAACTTTATTAAAACAAAAAAAAAAGTTCTTCTTAGTATCTTCTTAGTAATCCGACATATTAGAGCTGGAGGACCCCCTCTAGCCATAATATGTCTGATGGCTAGAGGACAATCTGTAGTCCACTCTTTTGCTACCAACTTAGAGAAATTTAGATAAGAACTGACAAAGTTATATAAACTTAATTAAAGAAAACGAACTTTTGACTACAATTTTTTCAACAAATCTATATATCAAAAATTTTTTACTTAAAACCTTAAAAAACTTAAAAAATTCTTTTTAGAATTGTTAGATTTCGATAATTTTACTTTTTAAATGTGTTAAAGGCTTTTTTAATGATATTTTAGTATTTAAGTTACTACGAAAACTAGTCTTATTTTCTTGCCTACTTGAAAGCATCATTTGTTATTTTTATTTTTAAAAACTCAAAGCATATCCAGAAAATGTATTTAGGAAAAGATTTTAAAAAAAAGAAAAACTCATTTTCAAAAATTAACTATCTCATAAAGCTTTCTCGGGAATAAAGAAGCAATTAAGTACTATTTATTATCATACATTTAGTTACTAAGATTTGAGTTTAAGTTTCTCTATCTAGTCGAAAAACTATTATTTTTTATTAAAAAATATAATAATAATAAAGAAAAGCTTACTTTTTAAACATAATTACGACACTGAGATGGATAGACTCCGACAGAAAAAACCGCGTGTTCTAAGTTTTTTTTTACTTTCGCTTTCATTTTTTTTTCTCGTTCTCGGCCTATTCATCGAATATTCATCACTAATATCACGTCGACAAACAAATCAACGGTCAACTGGATTTTTTTTTTTGATTCATTACGGCTTTTAAAAATTATTTGTTTACTTTCAGACTAGATTTTGAAAATAAAATGTAACGTTATATATTATATTGATACAACAAAGCATAAAAGTGCTATGTCCACTTTTTGAAATACTCGCTAAACGTAAATGAAGTTTTATTATCAACTAAAACTTATTACTAAGTTAAGTAATAAATTAACAAATTGTTTTTATGTTACAAAGCATAATGACAGTACAATATTATAACATAAAAAGTCTGCTATTTACGACAAATTCATGAATACCAATGTCGCGATTTTAAAAATAAGGTGCACATAAATTGTCCACCTTTTGTGAATTAATTTAGAGGCTATTCGCAGTTAACGCTACAATCAAAAAAAAAAAAAAAAAATTTTCGACGCCGTCTTACACCTTTGTCTCAATATCAAACCTACAATTGATGGGGTATTGCTTGCGAAAACACTCATGGGTCATCAAACTGTCAAAAAATGTCTTAACTAGCTTTCAATAATCAGCCATTATGAGAAATGGGAAAGTTTCTAAGATTGAATGTATAGATTTTCTTCAACTCCATAATACCATTTGTTTAATGCAAAAAAAAAAAAAGCTAAAAAAAATATACAGCAGTATTACTCAATACATTTTTTTTTTAAATATGTCATTGTTTGATTCATTGGCGTAGATCAGATTTTTTGATGCTTAAGAGCACTTTCAAGCATTATGCTAACAACGAACTTGGGTATATTCATGTTTATGTCAAATGAGAAAACTTTGCAAAATATTGCGGTAATTAGTTCAGCTTATTTTGCCGTTTAAAATTGTTTACAATATACAAAAACATAATAAACCATTTAAATAGCTGAAGGAAGAAAAAGAGGTAGATAAATTAGCCTTATCACCGAACCCCATTAGAAACGTTTCTTGAAGTCTGTTACCACAAAGTTGAAGGCAATGAAGTAATAGAATATTTTTTTCAACAGGTTTCATCTAAAAATCTTTTAGTGTTCAAAAGTTATAATTATGTAATGTTGGGCAGTCCATAAATTACGTCAACGAAATAGGGGGGAGGGGGTCTGAATTTTTTTGACATTTGTTGACAGGGGGAGGGGGGAGGTCAAGACAAGTTGACGTCAATAATGTTACTTTTTCACATATATTTAGTTACTTAAAAAAGGAAAATTATACTAAAACTTTGTAAATTACAGCTTTTGGCTCTTCTGTCTCATAAGGTTGCTGACCCTTGGTTTATACAGTTTGGAAAACGCATTTATCGTTTTATTAAACTCTATTAAAAATAATTGGCTTTTACTGTAAAGTTAAACTAGTTATAAAGTTAAAGTGAGGAGGACATTGAAGTGTTGCATTAATTTGAAATACTTATTTTTTTGTTCGGAGTAAGTTTTAGTAGTTAAAAACTGAAAATATGTTTTTAAGCTAAAAGTTTAATAACTTTTTTCTATACCTTTTACTTTTATTCATTTCTTTTTCAAAGCATTTGTAATTTTTAAATTGTTTTCTAAATAGATTACTCTTAATCTCTTTTGTTTTAGTTGTAAACTATTCTATTCAAAATATGGTTGTTTTTTTTCCATTTGAATTTTTTTTGGGAAAGAAAAGGGAGGGGGGGGAGGTAATTGAATATTGACGTAATTTTTAAGGGGGTGGGGGAGGTCTCTAGAAGTTTGACAACTTTTTGACTAGGGGAAGGGGAGGTAAAAAATACCGGAAAATTGTTGACGTAATTAATGGACAGTCCTTGTTTCCATCCTCCCCAAAATGAGGGGGTTTAAATTTTACATAACCATAACACTTTCGAACACTAAATGGTTATTAGATGAAATTTAAAATCTGTCGATAAATTTAAATTAAGTATAAGATAGTAAAAAAAAGTATTTTAATTAATTATTGTCCTCTTATTAAGGTAATAAAGGATAGGGGGTATTTTTTGAGGTATATTGGTCTCCACGCCCAGTCACCGCAATTTTTTGCAAAATATTCTCATTTGACATAAGGATGAATATTCTTAAGTTTTCCATATCCTTTTATTTTAATGCATTGTTGCTTGAAATTCATTTTAGGCTTTTTGAATCTCTTATTCCTACAAACTTATAGTTTCCGTGCTGTTTTAATAGAAACGGTGATAGAATTTCACAAATGACTTCACTGTCTTTGTACTTTATAACACTAGGAAAAGCTAACCACCTGAAATAATTCTTGACTCCAGAAACTTCATACAGATCACCATGTAACCATCACTGACAACCAAATAATAGTAATTATATTTCTAAAGATAATTTGAAGCATATTTGAAAAAACTGGATTCTCATTTGACAAAAGTAGACTTTATTCAAATTTTAGTAACAAGATCAAAACGATTGATTCAAAAGTTACTTATTTTCATACTGAATGAAGATGAAGTACCTCTTATATAATTCTAGGATAGTAGAACTTTTTTACAATGGTCTTTCAACCAAAACTTAGATTTTCCATGAAGACTTCATGAATTTTTCATCAAGGCCATCTCATCAAGGCTTCATGAATTTTTTATCAAGGCCTTCTCATCAAGGCTTCATGAATTTTTCATCAAGGTCTTCTCATCAAGACTTCATGAATTTTTCATCAAGGCCTTCTCATCAAGGCTTCATGAATTTTTCATCAAGGCCTTCTCATCAAGGCTTCATGAATTTTTCATCAAGGTCTTCTCATCAAGGCTTCATGAATTTTTCATCTCTTTTCATGAAGGTAGAAAGCAAAAACTTTTTTTGTAGACAATCACGCATCAAGCGTTTTTTATAATCAATAATACCTTCTTCAGCAATTTCAAAATCATAAAATGTATCCAAGTCAGCAGAATTATTGATACTAATCTTTTTAGTTCAACTAAGGATTTGCCTAATTTTTTACAAACATGACAAGTCGTATCATTAGGTGTTTTTGAAATCTGTTGCAATTGTTTATTGGTAAAATTGCTCAAATCAAATATTGGATATTAGGAGAATTAAGGTTGGCCACACCTTGTTTAGTTGAACTGGAAATTGGTTTTGTAATGTTTTTTGCTGCGTTTAAACATAGTACTTTCTATTCTTGTACTTCAAAGATGAATTTGGCAACATAGAGAAACCATTTATATTTGCAGCAGTAATATCATAGAATCCTGATAAAAATTTCCATTAAGACGTTTTAATTGCAAGTTTACATATTTGCCACAAACTGCCATATCAGATAGCAATTTGTGGTAAATACTGGTTTAAATCAATGACAGATAGTAATTCTCGCATCTGTAAACTTCATTATAAAATGCAACTGTATGACGCATTTCTACAGTCAAAACTAGACAACCTATTCACCGTTTAAAAAACTGCACGAGATATTTTCATCTAACACCTTCATTGTTTGTGCCCGATCTTATATTTGGTGCATCCAAAAGTTTTCATAATTGTGTTCAATCAAACACACAGAACAATATATTTACCCTTTTACTTTCTTCGTAAACTTTCACAAGTTTTTTTTAGGTACTGTATCATTTTCTGAAGTTTTCAAAAATGTATTTAAAACATTTGCAATAAAATCTTTAATTTGATATGGGTAAACGCTTTCAGGGATCCTTTTGGAAGCTTTACCTTAGTTCTTTTAAGTATTCTTCAATTTTTTTTCCATTTCTGAGATATTTAAGAGATTCTTAGATATCTTTTTATTCTGAAAAAGGTTGACGTGGAGTGCTTCTGTTAAGTTGTTACCATTTACTGGTAGCTCCTTTAACCTTTTCTGTATAAAGTAAAATTACTAATGGCTCAAAATCAAAATCCTTAACTAAATCTTTGGTAGTGGCAGTACTTATTTTACTTTGAATTACATGGCATAAATAATTATGCTAACTAATTTAAACAACAGATTTTTAATTACGTTAAATTACCAATCTTTTAATGCAAAATTAAAAAAATAAACTAAGAGAGTAATATCACATTAGGCAAAATAATGCTAAATTAATTTTAATTTATACAATTGTAGACATGTAAATATTTTTAACTTGATATTTTGTTGAACTTAGTTGAGTCGATTAGTTGACATTAGTTTGACGCAGTTTTTTATGGACAATAACAATGGCAGTCCAGTGTCGAGCCCCGAGCTCAATCCGACGTTGGCATTAAGACAGGGGCAACAAAATGTTTAATTTATAGAGCATTATTTCTTTATTTGCAGTTAAAAATATCTGTAAATAAAGAAACGATACCTAAAATAATTATATTTGTTTAATAAACATCAGGCTAAAAGTGTTTTAAAATTAGCAGGTAACCTCTAGAAATTCTTTTCAAAATAGCAAAGGTAATCTCAAAAAATTAGCAGGTAACCTCTAGACCGCTCAAACTGTTAAAAATGAAACTTGTGCTTATATTATATGCAAATGAGCTATTGAATAAATCATCGCATCTACATAGGATTCAATTGACATTTCGTACATAAAAGAGTTGTATCATTCTTTAGCTTCTAGAATGATTGAAGTGATTCAAAAGAATGGTAAAGGTACCCACTATTGATTTTTTTAAATTGAGACGTCTTTTTTTATAAATGACAGTTTATATGAATTTTTCCAAAAGTGTCTTTAATTTTGTCGCACTAAAAAAACAGTTTTTGTTTAATAAAATGCGAGTTACGTTTACAATAAATTTTTTTAAATGTTGTTTAGTCTTGTAATCCTTTTGCTCTCATTCGCTATAAAAATTAGTTTTTAAGTATAAATAGTTTTTAAGTATAAATAGTAGAGTTTTATAAATATTTTTGTGGTGTCTTATCATTATATCGCGATTGTAAATAAAATAAACAAAACAACAACAAAAAAATCATCAGCAATAATAATAAATAAAATAAATTAATTTAAAAATGATAATAATAACGATAAAGCTATAATGAATTAAATAATAAGACAAAAAAATATGAAAACACTCAATTAATAACAACAAACAAACAAAAAAAACAATTAGCAAAACAGCACAAATAAAAACAAACTTTCTCGCAACGAAAAGGCAAAACACAAAAGCTACAAAACGAAAATGCAAACACAAAAACTCCTTAAAAATAAAATAAAATTATAATAATTGATAAATAAAATTAAAAAAATAATAATGAATAGTAAGAAATAATAATAATAGTAAAATAAAAATTGTTATTTTTGGCGAAAAAAAAAGTGTAGAAAAATTGGTAGCGATTTAGTACAAATCGACGTTCGAATTTTCTTTTGTTTGTTTTTTTAAATGGTAATTTTGAGTGTTTACTTTTTAAGTGTTTCTTTTTTTATAATATGGCTTTTTTTTATTGCTACTCTTCATTTTATTTTGATATTTTTAAATTCAATTGATTCAGTTTTTCATTTTCTTTCTTTATTTCTTTTTTTTTTCAAAAAAAACACCACCGCCTAAACTTTTCTTTGGTAGGTCAGTAATCGCATAAGATTTCTATTTGATTTCTCACTCTCAACATCCTTACGGTCTTCGATGTCACTGTCGTTATTAGATTCATCTTCAAAATCTAGTTAATAGAGACAAATTTTAAAACTAAAAGACTTTTTCACATAAATGCAAGATTTATTTAAATTTTGTATGCCTGATTCTCCATTTAATTTAAACAAGTTATTGCTTTCAATATCAGAATTCTCAACAAAGTTGAGATTATTTGCTATAGCACCTTCTGCGGAAATACACGTTTGTTTGCTCATATTTTCTCAATACACTTTTTATTGTATTCATTTTTTTCTATTATTTCTAATCATTACAATGGGAATGAACATTGCAATAAAAAAATGTGTTCCAGAAGTGGTAAAATTTAGTTTTAATCAATAAAATTGCTGCAAAGTGAAGTTTTTAAAAACTCATGTTGGAGAGTGTCGTCGACAAGACAGCAATAAGAACATTGTAAGACCCGCGTTATTGTTGGTGTAACATAGTATAATTTGAAAAGTCAAAAAGTTTAGGAAAAAGTAGTTAAGCGAAAGAAAAAAAAATTATGGTTTAAATTTATATTGCGACTTGAAGGC
Source organism: Hydra vulgaris (assembly GCF_038396675.1). Lineage (NCBI taxonomy): Eukaryota > Metazoa > Cnidaria > Hydrozoa > Anthoathecata > Hydridae > Hydra > Hydra vulgaris. Next base: position 24,343,326 of record NC_088931.1, read on the forward strand.
GTAACCCAGTATGAATAGGGTTAAAAAGAATGATATGATTAAGTAACAGAAAATCCATACAATCAATCTAAATATTTTATATATTTTGGTTTTGATTATTAACGGACGTGAATAAATATTTTGGTTTTCATTACGAACGGACGTGTTTTTGCTACTTAAAATTTGACAAAGAAAAAAAGAAAGAAATCTAAAGACCTTTCCCATTTCTCAAAATGGCTGATTTTTGAACGCTACTTTAAACATTTTTTGACAGTTTGATGACTCATAAGTATTTTTGTAAGCAATACTACCTCAATTTTTTTAATCCATTACAATGACACGTGATAACCTTTCCAAAAAGAATAAGATATCTTGAGGGAACCTTTTATGTTTTGAGATATTTAAAGTAGCCCCTAAATTAAAAAATGTTTGATTTCGGTTTATGATTTTTAGACTAAGAAATGGTATTCCTTTGTTATCAAATTTTTTTTTTTTTTTTGGAAAGTTCTATCTATACTTCCATAATATAAAAAGAAAATTAGGATGCAGTTGTTTCATTGGCTTTAAATTTAGTTTAAAATCACAAAATTATAATAACGACGCTCCAAGTGTTAAAAGATCAAAAGTTTGAACGATCATAGCTCAAGACCTACAAATAATTAGAAAAAAAAATTTACAGGCTTTTTTTCTACCAGCATTACTAAATAAAAAATTGAGCAAGATTGAAGGATATCATTTTTGAGCGTTGCCTGGTTTTCTCAGAAAATGGCTCTGAATCTCATCAAGTAGGTTTCACAAAAAGACAGGTAGCTGGACCGCATCTTTTTTTTTTTTTTTAATGATTTGTATATATTTGACGTAATATATATATAAGTTACATATTTTACAAATATAAACAAGGCTTTTAAAATAAGATCACAATGATCTTATTGTCAGAAGCCTTTTACAAAAGAAAGTACGTAAAATAATATAAAAACGCTTTTTTACAAAACGAGTACGTAAAAATAACATAAAAACAATAAATCCTATAATAAATAACATAAAAATAATTTCATTAAGTACGATTTATTGTTTTTATGTTATTTTTATGTACTCTTTTTGTAAAGAGGCGCTTTTATATTACTTTACGTATTCTCTTTTGTACCTAAAAAAGGTATTTATTTAAATAAATGAATATAAATTGTACTCAAATATAAAATACATGGTCGATGACACAGGTTTTAAAGTAGAGGGGGGAGGGGGCACAATTATCTATTTCTAAAAAAGTCCTCTATATCTAGAATTTTTTTTTTAAAAAAAAAAGGTTCTGTAAAAACTGCACTGATGTAAGAATGTGCAACTAATTAATACTTTATATTTTATAAGATATTAATTTTTTTTAAACTCTTTTTTATTTATGGCAAAAAAAAACAGAGTCGTGTTTTCTTTTTGAAAACATTTTTAGAATATAAAAACAAAGTTAAAGTGTGGAACAATTTAACTTTGTTTTTATATTTTAAATGTGTTTTTAGCGCAAACCCGTATGGCTACCCCTCCCCAGTTAAAATCTACACGCACTGGCTTTTTTTAAAGATATGTACGCATCAATATCTAAATATAGATAATTGATGTCAGAGAATTCGAATCTGAGCACATTCGGTCTTTAGAAGTGGTCATGATCACTCAAAATGGTCATTTTAGTAGTGGTCAAGAGTGGTCCTGGAATATCTCAATGGTTTTTCAATTAGATGGTACATGTTGTATGTCTAAATATATGTAATTTAAATCAGGAAATTTAATCTGGCCATTTTTGGTTCATGGGAGTGATTATAATGGCACAGTTAGGTGTGGTCATGGATTGTCAAGATATTTTTGTAATTTTCATTTGTTCTATGTACTCAATTTCTTTGATATTGTGAATATAAACAAATTACGTTCAACAAAGTTAAACTTTATTAACATATTTTTTAAAATATATTTAAGAGTCTAGGTGATGACATACATCATGCATTAGTACATTAAGAGCCCCTTGGCCTCCTCATGTTAATCAGAGTCTGACTTTTCCCTGAATCCTTCTTATTCTGGACACCTTAGTAGCGAAGCTGCAAAGCGTTTTCATCATATGATCATAATTTGTTTGAGGCCTGGAGAATTTCATTGTGTAGTGCTCTCTGTTGTTTTAGTCTAAAACATTAATGTTAAGGTGTATGAAATAAATATTTTTCACAATCAAACTACTGTTTTTCTATTTTATGGGCGTTATTTCAATAAACAAAACACATTTGACACATTTAAAGTACAAATTTCTAGATGAAAACGACGTTTTCGAAAAGTTATTTAGACAACATTAAAACTGAAATTACTAGATGATGTAGTTTTTCCTTTTTTAACACAACGAGAAATTTAAAAACTTTTTTACTCGTAAACAAGCTAATTTTTACTCTTTATTAAACTAAACTTTTCTTTTAACATAAATAAAAACTTTTTGCATACATAAATACAAATAATAAATATTCTCTTCAGTGACGGTCCAGCATTTTTTGGTGTTTGAGATAACTTTCAGACATGGGGCAAACTCCAAACTTTCGTATGTTTATACTTATGTTACATAATAATGTTTTGCAAAAAATTGCGATGATTGGAGGCTGGGAACAAATAAACCCCAAAGTTTCGTCGCTTCCGCCTCACCACCCCCTCGACCCAAACGAGAGGGCAACAAGTTGATAAACTATTTTTTTTACTATTCTCAACTAGTCTTATATTCATTAATAAATTTTAAGTTTTATTGTATTATCTCTTATCGTTTAAAAATTATGACCGTACAAAGTTTAAACCCCCTCAATTTGAGGGGGCTACAAAATTTTAAATGGTTATAATTTTGAACGCTCAGAGATAATACTATGAAACTTAAAATTTATGGATGAATATAATTCTAGTTGAGAATAGTACCAAAAAAATTTTATGATCTTGTTGCCATCACGTTTAGGGTGAGGGAGGAATGAAATTTTGGGGTTTATCTGTTCCCAGCCTCCAAATCCTTATTTGTTCTCTCTTCTTTCATTAAATGTTCCATAAATTTTTACAATAACATTAAAAGAGCTATTTAAAAAAGATTTTAACAACATTTAAATGATTAAAACTGTTCTTTATGCGTCTTCTTCATATTTTAAGGCAAAATCTACGATTGGGTACCATTTATAATAAAAAGTTATAAATTTTTATCTATATATGAGCGTGTAATTCAAAGTAGATCACATGTGTGGCCTAGTGCAGCCTAGAATTTTTCGGCTTGTGTAAAGGTTAGTGTTTAAAAAAGTTGCATTTTGAGATGTTTTATTTAAAAACACCTTGAAAAAAAGCAAAAATGAAAAATCAATTATCATATTTCTCCTTCTTATTTCAATATATGATGTCAATGAACTAATATAAACTTTTAAGAAATCAAAATGTTGTAAAATTGTCTTGCTGCCCTCATACTTCATATTTCTATAATTTTTTATATTTTCACCAATATTTAAAAAATAAAATATTGTCATTTTTAGAGTAAAATTGATATACTGAGCTCTAAAATCACAGTAGGGAAAAAACTATATCAATTTTAGAGTGCTGGAGGTCTCTAGAATACATTTACAAAAAGAAATTACTCTATTATAAAAGTTGGTTTTCTCACCTCTGGCCCACTGTGCATTGCAATAATATTAAATGTTTCTTTTTTTTAATGGTAATTGTTAACCAAAGTAAACTTAGCTAACTCAAATTTTAGATTGTTAAGTGTCTTGACGATCTTAATAGTTATGCTAAAAGGCACATAAAAGCGTGGATAAAATATATTTATCACAAGTGCGATTCTCAAAATAAAATGTATCTAGAGGTAACAGGCCCATAACCATAGGCCATAAATAATTTTTTTTTGCGCATTATTACTTGAATCGAACGGACGCGTTTTTTTGAAGCTCTACAACTGTAAAATAAAAAGAATTTAATAATATATTTATATAACTATCATCTTTATAAACCAACTTCGCAACTTTAAAATTAACTATGGCAATAACTACACAAGAAATAAAGAAATTGTTTAAAGAAATGTTTAATGAATTTAAAAAAGAAATGTTTAGCGAGTTCAAAAGAGAAACAGAAGCAATGTTCAAAAAACACGAACAAACAGTTTTAGATATTATTAGTGGAAATCTTAAAATCATAAATGAAAGATTAGATGGAATCGAAAAAAACACTAACGAAAATATAGTTAAAATAAAAAAATTTGAAAAAGAAATTGTAGATATGGCTGAAAGTTTGAACTTCAACGAAAAATTTATTAAAGAACAATTTGAACACCAAAGAAATCAACTAGAGAATGGAAGAATTGAAAACGAAATTTTTAAAGATAAACATCGTAAGCTTGAAGATCGATCGCGCAGAAATAATTTGCGAATAGATGGCTTAAACGAAGATAAAAAAGAAACGTGGGGACAAACGGAAGAAAAAGTTCATTTGTTTTTCCAGCAACAACTTGGAATTAAAGACATAGAAATTGAGCGTGCACATCGTACCGGACAGAAGACAGACGGAAGATCTCGGACAATAATTATCAAGCTCCAAAGATACAAAGACAAAGTGAAGATTTTACAAGAATCGAGTCGACTTAAAGGCACTAATATTTTCATCAACGAAGACTTTTCGCTAGAGACCGTTTCGATTAGAAAAAAATTGTTCGCCGATGTTAAACGAAGACGCTTAAACGGTGAGAATGTTTCTGTTCGATACGATAAAATTATTTTCTTTAAAAATACTATTTTTGAGAATGATAGAAAAAAAGTAAACTAAAATACGCATTCTTAAAAGGAAATCTTTTGAGCATATTTTAAACAATCATGGCTGCATTAAATAATTTTGAATCTCTTGCTTTTAATTTCTTTGAAAAAGAATTTTTTTCCTTGGATGAAAACTTAGATCCCGACAGTAATTTTTATTCTGAGAATTTTTCAGATTGTTCGTATCTTTTTCCAAGCGAATTAGAAGGGTTTCTTTTTAAGAATGTTATTGACAAAAATTCTAATCAAATTAGAATTCTCCACCTCAACATAAGAAGTTTAAATCGTAACTTTGAAAAACTTTTAAATCTTTTAGAAGAAACCAAAAATCTTTTTAATATAATATGCCTAACAGAAACTTGGATAACTTTAAAAGATCTAAATAGCGCTTTTCAAATCCCGCACTTTAACATAATTTCATTAGAAAGACAAACAAACAAACGAGGTGGTGGAATTTTAATTTACGCACATGAAACACTAAGGCTTATACTTAGAAGCGAGTTGAGCGTTTCTGACTGCGATAAAGAAGTTTTAACAATTGAAATTGAAAACAAAAAAACAAAAAACCTATTGATTAGCTGTTGTTACCGGCCACCTGGTGGCGTGAGCGAAAACCTAAGCATGTTTTTACAACAAGTTATTAAAAAAGGCGACGCGGAAAAGAAAAAAAGTATTTTACTTGGGGACTTTAATATGAATTGTTTTCTTTATAATAATGACTACAAAGTAAAATGTTTTTATGACGCAATTTTTGAAACAGGATCAATCCCCCTCATCAATCGACCTACTAGAGTAACAAAAAACTCAGTGACTCTAATTGATAACATTATTTCAACAGATATTTTTAATAATGATTTGCAAAAAGGTATTTTAAAAACTGATATAACAGACCATTTTCCCATTTTCGTTTCAATTAACACCTATACAGAAAAAAAAATTGACAAAAAAAAATTAATAAAGAAACGAATTTTTAATCAGAATAACTTTAACTCATTCAAAGACCAGCTATCTTTACTAAATTGGAGTAATATAAACATTAATGATAATGCAAATGACATATATGAAACTTTTTTCAAAACTTTTTATTCGGTATATGACGCAAACTTTCCCTTTGTCGAAATAATTGCAAAACCTAAGAGTTTGAACTCTCCTTGGATTACCAAGGGATTAAAAAAATCATCGAAAATCAAACAAAAGTTGTATATAACTTTTCTTAAAACAAAAACAACTGCAAACGAAAAAATTTACAAAAATTATAAATATTTGTTTGAGAAAATTCGTAAAAGCTTAAAAAAAAATTATTATACAGAATTAATTAACAAATTTAAAAATAACACAAAGCGCATTTGGGAAATAATGAAGCAAATTACTGGGAAAAAAAAATCATGCTTAGGTTTTCTACCACAAATGATTAAAATTAATAACACTGTCATATTTGAACCAAATGCAATATCACATGAATTTAATAAATTTTTTACTGAAATAGGTCCTAAACTATCAATTAAGATCCCTAATACCAAAGCCTTATTTAGTGACTTCTTATTACCTTTGGATAAGTGCGTATGCTCTGATGAGTTGTCCTCTGATTTATCAACTGAAGAACTTGAAAGGGCATTCAAATCTATTAAAAAGAATAAATCATGTGGATCAGATGAAATAAACGGAAACGTGATTATAGATTGTTTCGAGCAATTAAAAGATGTTCTCTTTAAAGTTTTTAGCGCATCAATTAAACAAGGAATTTTTCCGGAGCAATTAAAAATTGCTAAAGTGACTCCGATTTATAAAGAGGGCGATCAATCTAAAATAACAAACTATCGCCCCATCTCTGTGCTTTCTATATTTTCGAAAGTTTTAGAAAGAATTATGTGTAACAGAGTATACAAACATCTTGACAAAAATAACTTACTATACGCTAATCAGTTTGGTTTTAAAAAGGATAACTCAACGGAGCATGCCATCATCCAATTTGTAAATGAAATCTCAAAATCTTTTGAACAATCAAAATATACTTTAGGTATTTTTATTGACCTATCGAAAGCCTTCGATACGGTCAACCATCACATTTTACTTGAAAAGCTGAAATACTATGGAATAAATAAACAAGTGTTAAGGTGGTTCAAAAGTTACCTATCGAATAGAAAACAATTTGTTATTGGTAATGACAGCTATCAAAACAATTGTCTAAATATAACATGCGGGGTTCCACAAGGTTCAATCCTTGGACCACTCCTTTTTTTAATCTATATAAACGATCTAAATAAAGCAACTAATCTGATGAGCATCATGTTCGCAGATGACACTAATTTATTTGTCTCTAAGAGTGATATTAACGAACTTTTTGCTACAGCAAATAAAGAACTTGAAAATTTATCCCACTGGTTCAAATCTAATAAACTAACACTAAACACCGAAAAAACTAAATGGACACTTTTTCATTCGCTTAAGAAAAAAAACTCCTTACCCTCAAACTTGCCTCAAATCTTTATTGACAATATTGAAATTAAAAGAGATCCCGTCACCAAATTTCTAGGTGTTTATCTCGATGAGAACATTACTTGGAATAAACACATTAATTATATATGCTCTAAAGTCTCTAAAAACATTGGAGTTTTATACAAAGCTCGAAATTATCTCAATAAGATAAATTTAAGACAACTCTATTTCTCATTTATTCATTGTTACTTAAACTATGCAAATATTGCCTGGGGAAGTACTGGAAAAAGTAAACTACAACGTCTTTATCGCTGTCAGAAACGGGCAATTCGCATAATTAACTTTGCTGATTGTTTTTCTCATTGTAAACCTTACTTTATTGAAATGAGAATTTTAAATATATATGAACTCAACGTCTTGAAAATTTTATGTTTTGTTTATATGTGGAAAAACAATCTATCTCCTCCAGTCTTTAAAGATCTCTTCAATTTAAAACCAACCAACAAATACGAACTTAGAAACATAAATTTTTTAGAAAAACCTTTTTGTCACACAAATTTTAATCAATTCTGTCTTGCCTATCGTGCGCCACACCTGTGGAATAAACTTGTTTTGCCAAATTTTGATTTTGATCTAACTAATTCTCTTCATCTTTTTAAAAACAAAGCAAAAAATTTTATTCTTTCTCAAGATAACATTTTACAATATTACTAATCACTTGAAAAAAATTTAATTTCTTGTTATTTTAACGTTTTGTATTTTATATCTTGCTAGTTTATATTATTTACAGTTTAACTCATGTAAAAGATTAATATATATGTATTCTTCATAATACCTTGCACTTCACAATTATTGTAAATAAAAAAATATTAAAAAAGATGTAAAAAACTATATATTTTATTATTTGATTTTATAAGGTCCCGATGACAAGATCCTTGTGATCTTCTTTCGGAAACCTAGTTTATATTGTTAGTCTGCTATATTTATATATTTGTAAAAGTATTTTAACAGTTTATTTAATTGTATAACGACTGACTTTGTAAACTTAAATTAAAAAAAAAAAAAAAAAAAAAAAAAACCCTTGTCGCCTTCTACTCATTCCCATGCCCCCTCTCCCAACAACACCAAATCTCAAACCGCCACTGATGTTTAATCTAAACCTATAAATAAAAAATACAAGTTTATTAAACACAGTATTAGAATATATTAGACAACAATTTAGGTTTTTAACAACTTTCTACTTTATTTGGGGTTTCCATAATTTTTAATTAGATTTTTTATAAATGAACTTCTAAAAATTGTTCGTCAAGTTTATTAGGCCTATATAAATTTATAGAATCTGCTAAACCTAGAACAAAAATGCGATGAATATGTGTTGAATATTTGTTCTCCATCAAGGAAAAATGAAGATAAAAATAATCAAAGGAGCAGGTGTAGTTTTGCTTAGGAAAATTTAAAATTCAAACTTCGCATACTAACATGAATACTTTATTGCTTTTGTTATTTTCTTTTCCGATTCGCATTTCGTAGGAAAATGGACAAGTGGAAACTAAGGGTCTGCGTCTCGAAACTTTTCTTTTTACGATACGATACGATAAGATATCGGAATGTGCGTATTGTAAGTTTTTTTATATTACGATAATATCGTAACCAAAAAATTTGCACGATAAAGTTTCGATATTTATTGATTCATTACGATATCTATCATTCAATTACCATAAATATCGTAACTCATATCGTAACTTAAACGATAACGATACTTATCGGTTCATTACGATATTTCTTTTTCCGACTAAAAAAATAATTTTTTTCAAAAACCTAAATAACTTTAATAAAGTTACTGACAAGTCACTATTTAATGTAAAAAAAGAAATAAACAAAACTTTATTTGTAATTTTGATTTTTTAATTTATTTAAGACTTAAGCTGAAGAAAAAAACAACTAAAAACAAAAAATAACAATGTTTTATTTGATAAACTGTTGGCTTGACATGTTTAACATGTTAAGGTTTGTGCTTGTGACTTAAAATAAGAAAAATATTAAAATTTAATCTCAAAGACAAGGTTTATTGAAGTCACTAAATCACTATATGGCAAATTTTATAAACTCTAAGCAGTGAAATAGACCAATGACGCCACTTTGGCAATCAACCAATTTTAAGTGAGTCATCCATTTCAACTGCTGATGTAAGAGTTGAAGTAGACTTGAAGCAGCTGAATTCTCAGAGTCATTGGTAGAGGCCTCTTCAAACAATTCTTCTTTTTCATCATGACTGGTTAGAAACCATCTTTTGATCTGGATCTTAGGGTAGTTTTGCTGAATGTACAACAGTTTTTCAACTTGTTCAGGCTGCAATTTTGTTCTTTTATAAGAGACGATTCCACCACCGGTGGAATCGTCTCTTATAAAAAGCTCTTTCTGAAGATGCTGAGGAAGCAGGTACAAATAACCATTTTTAAGCAGCTCGAGCAAGGAGTGGAAATTTGTACATATTTGCTCTCCAAAACTCCAGCACGTCCACACCAACAACCCCTGGGAGTTTTCGAAATATTTCCCATTCAGTGACAATGTCCGACTTTGCAGGTGGAACCGGACCAGAATAGGAAGTCATAAGTGCAGGAGCTTCTTCCATTCCAACATTATAGAAAGGATCATCTTCTGAAACATGACCTTGGATTTCAGCGTGTAACCGTTTATTAAATAATCTTGTTGCAGCAATCCATTCCTGATAGGCATTGCATTGAGTAATCAGTGCCTCATAGGCTTCATCAAATCCACCCAGTTTTTTCAGAGCTCTTTCCTTTTACAAGGGGTTAAGCAAGTTGGCAACAGAGTAAAAAAGGTTTTGACAACTAGTATCCGGAAAACGAACATCCAAGTTTTCCACCAATTTTTGGTGAAACATTTGTGCTGTTGGTAATGCCCCACCAGCCTTGATGAAATCCAGGCATTTGTGCCTCAGTGTGTAAGTATTTGAGATAACGAGGTGAATGCTTACTTCTTTGTTAGCAGAGAAACATTCTGAAATCTCAGCAACTCTCCTCAGAATAGGCAAAATTTCATCATAAAGATTGAACTCATCTTCTGAAAAATTATTGGAGCTAGTTTGGTGTCATCTTTTCCAGGAATGTCTCTACTGGAGCTGAGGATACGACACATTTTTACAATGCTTTCCAACATCGTAAAAGTTGAATTCCAGCGTGTTTTCACAGGAGTGATGATTTTCATAAATTTCAACTTATCCTTGCCAACAACATCACTGTCATCAACAGCAACAGCTTTAGCTAAAAATAAAAATAGAATTATAAGAAACATAACATAAAAGGTGATTAGTACTATTTACCACTATTAAAAACTGATATTAACTATGTTATATGTTTTTACTTTTTAAGTGTTAACATTTTATCAATTATTAATGATAGCTATCATTAGAAAAATTTTGTCACACAAAGTGTACTGAGAAGTTTATATTGCGCTTGTATTGTATTAAACTATAAACTATATTGCTATAATAGCTAAAAAGGATGTTAAACTAAAAACTAGTTACCTCTTTTTTAATTCTTTGCTCAGACAGAGATGACTTGCGGCATCTTGAACTTAATTTAGTTGCTCTTTGGATTGCTTTGTGAAGATCCAAACTGTCAAACCTTTTGTTTCTTTGACAGTTGTTTCAACTGCCAAATTCAAAAGATGATCAGCACACAAAAGAGATGCATCAACAAAATTGCACTTGTTAATTGCCGCCTTCATATTTGTGGCTGAATCATGGACACACACAACGGACGAAACTCCATTATTTCCGGCCATCTCTGAGACATTCCTGAAAAGCAAAGTAAAATTAGTTGTTTGCTGTTTGATATTTTAAAGTACAAACTAATACTTTTGTTGTTATTTTAGATATAAATAAAAGTATTAATTTGTGCCATTAATTTTAAACTAAAGCGGGTTTTGCTTTTTTGTAACAAAAAGTTATCTAAAAAATTCAAACGCTTAACTTAATTTACAGAAGTTTTAACCTAATAAAAATAAAATACTAAAACATACTTATCCAGACGAAGAGCAATGGCTTCAGCTGTATGTTGTCCGGAAAATGGAAAAACTCTAATCACAAACATCTTTAACGAGAAGTCTTCACTCACTTAGTTCAATGTATTGGCTTGGTATGTATCATTGTTTCTGCTTTTACCAAAGGTCAGTTGAGATTGCAAATCCAGCGGTCTTTGGCAATTCCTCCTTTAGAATGTCATCCACACAGATTTTCACATTTTTGTACAACAACGGCAACCTAAAATTAAAATAAAAAATTAGTTATTATTGTTATTTCTCGTTACATATCAGTTTGATTACCTACTAAGAAAACCAAAAAAAAATTGGTGTGGATTGGTCTTAAAAAATTAGCTCTTTAAAAAATTTAGTTCTCTTTGAACTCCCATTGAATTGACTCCCCACCCCAAAATGAAATTTATTTAAAACAATTAAAATTTTGCATACTTGAACCGGGAGTATGTTGTTGCAGCCTTCACATTCATTTTTGGGTTCCAGTAGTGAACAAAATCTTAAAAAGCTTCAACCAAAGAGAATGATAAATTTAAACGGGCCAAAAACTTGAAAATTTCAAAGTCTCCTCTAAGCTGTTCACGGTCTTGTGGCTTATCTTTGACCCAATGCCTAAGATTTTGGACCTTTTCTGCTGATGGTCCGGAAAGTCTTCCTTGCTTAACTTTACTGCCTAACACTAATGGCAACTTATCATCTCGGACCTGCTCATAAGCCTTGTCTTCATTGTAAGTCTAAAAATTAATATGAAACCGGTTAAAATACCTAATATTGAAACATTCATCAGCATTTATTGAAAGTTATTGATATTTATCGTTAAATCTTGTTAAATCTTGGTATTGTAATAGTAATAATAACTAACACATATGAAAATAAAAGTTAATATTTAAATTAAAAAAGTAAAAACGTTTCTAAACTTTGAACTTGAAAAAAATAAAAAACAACTCAAAACCAATTTCAATTTTAAATAACTTTTTTATGTTAACAGTTATGTGAATGAAATTTTAGTATCATAAAGTCAAGGCAATGGAAATTGATTTTCTATTCCAAATTTAATTTTATTCTTATCACAAATTTACTTTTAGTAAGCTTTAGAAACTTTATCGTTAAGTGTGAAAAATAACATCCTGCATACGCCTTCCATGTTTCTCCATCCTGCTGGAACCACATTCTAATTTGGTTTTTAATTGTTTGCTATAAGAAATTTTGAAGCATCGTTCTGTACCTCTCTCCTGTCACAGTCACAGCATTTCCATCATCATCTTCAAAAAAGTATGGCCCGATAATTTCATTCGAAGTTAATGCGCACCATACGCACAGTGCAATTTACAGGGTGAAGTTCTCTCTGATGAACAGCTCTTAGGTTTTCTGTTGCCCAAAAGCGGCAGTTTTGTTTATTGACAAACCCATTTAGGTGGAAGTTGGCTTCATCAGACATGGTTAGTTTATCCAAAAAGTTTGGTTCATTTTCAGCAAGTTCTCGTAATCGAACGGCATACTGTGGTCTATGCTGAAAGTTCTGTGTTTTCAATTCTTGGATGAGTTGCACTTTGTATGGATAAAAATTTAGACTTGTCATAACCCTTTTTAAAGATGTTCGAGAAATTCCAAGTTCCAATGATTCTCTTCGGGTGGAAGTTGTTGGATTTTCTTTAAGATTTTCACGTATCTTTTATTTGTTTTTATCCGTACAAACAGCTTTAGGTCTTCCAGAACGTGGCAGATCACTTACAGCTCCTTGATCTTCAAATCTTTTAACAATGCTCTAAATTGCATTCCTACTAAGAGCATCTTTCACATTGAAATGTCTTCGACAAGCTCTTTAGGTTTGAATTATTAAGCCTTGATTTTGATAGTAAAATTTTACAATTTGTGTACGTTGGACGGTACTGAATTTCTCCAAAATTAATTTCCAGGATCTGAAAAAAATAAAAAATATTAAAAAAATAAAAAGTATTAGGAAACAAAAAAGATATTAAGAAATAAAAAAGGTCAGTGACTTTTGACCCACCCTGTATATATTTGATAATAATAACAATAATCTTCAAAAACTCCATAACTATGACATTTATTTATCATTCAAATTTTTTTGAATAAATAAATATTTGAAAAAATAAAATAGATTTGTTTTTGTACTGATTTATGGGATATAAGGCATTTAAACGATCAGTATGTAACATGATTTGATAAAAAATAGAGCATGTGAAAATATTTTAATATTTGATGATCGCTTAAAGAATGATTTGAGAATAGTAACTTGATTCAATTGTCAGGTGATTTCAATTAAAAATCACTATAATTGTTGTAACTAAAAATTGATTCACCCATAAACGATTAAAACATCAATATAATTAGGAAATTATCATGACCCCATATATCAAGTTAAAACAACAAAATTATTTTCCGCAAATGTTTCGTTTATATATACGAAATTTGTCATTTCTTAAATTAAGACTTTCTTAAAGCATAGGACTTTGTTAGGTCACACCACTGTATATTTTTATTTACAAAACTAAACAGTTGGATTGTTCTCCTAACCGCCTAAGCCGTTTTTAACAATTTAATCTAAAAAATGGCATTCAAAATTAGGCGATTATTAATTTTTATCGTGCATATCGAAATCCAAACGATATTTTATCGGAATCATATCGAAACGTATCGGACCATAGCAATTCATATCGAAACCCATTATTGTTAAAAATATCGGTGTTTCGATATTTCGATAACGATACGCAGATGCTTAGTGGAAACACATCTTTAAATATCGTACCGAATATCACATGTTTTATCTAAATAGTTGATTGGATGCAATTTTACCGCCAAAGTTGCTTTTCAACATTCAACCGTTGAGAAACAATCCGATTTCATTGAAACCACGAGTTTGAAGGTCCTTACTCTTAAATGGCGCCAGTAAGATCAAAAAGAAAAGTTGGTGAAAAAGTTGCGAAAGGAGCTAAAGTTTCCAAAAAAGATGATCCTAAGGAAGAACCTGAGTTAGAACAAGAAGAAGCCAAACCAACTGAAGATAAAAAAGAAGTTGTACCAGAAGTGCTACCTGTACAAGAAGAAGAGAAGGCATCTACTAAAGAAAAAAAATCAACTAAAAATACTGTTAATGATGAAAAAGTAAATAACTCTCACTTCTCTAGATTATATTAGAAAAGCGATTTGTTTTGAAAAACAATTATTAGTCTTGTGATAATGTAATTTTAGGTCATATTTAGTTTTCAATGATGTCTATTCCATTACATAACATTTGCTTATAACATGTTATTAGGAATTTTTTATTTTTATTTTTAGAAAAAAGATGTTAATGAAAACGAAAAAAGATATTGGTTATTAAAATCAGAGCCTGAAACTCGTATACACAATGGAGTTGATGTAAAGTTTGGAATTGAAGATTTAAAAAGCAAGCCAGACCAAACAAGTGTATGGGATGGTGTAAGAAACCACCAATCTCGTAACTTCTTGAGAGATGAAATAAAAGTTGGAGATCAAGCTTTTTTTTATCACAGGTAATTTTTTTATAATTTTTATGTTTGCTTTATGATATATATATATTTATATATATACACATATATATTTATATATATATGTATGTATATATATATATATATATATATATATATATATATATATATATATATATATATGTATGTATGTATATATATATTTATATATATATATATATTATATGTATATATGTAGTTATATATGCATATATATTATATATGTGTATTTATATATATATATGTATGTATATATATATATATTATATGTATATATGTAGTTATATATGCATATATATTATATATGTGTATTTATATATATATATGTATGTATATATATATATATAATATGTATATATGTAGTTATATATGCATATATATTATATATATGTATATATATGTGTATTTATATATATGTATATATATATATCTATTTTATATATAGAGAGTGAGCTGTAAAAGGTTTTTGATTGCTTGCATTATTTTTGTCTGAAAATATAATTACGTTAAAAATTAATGTTAAAATTAAAAATTTTAAATAGCAATTGCAAACAACCTGGCATTGTTGGTTTAGTCGATATTGTTAAATCTGGTTATCCTGATGCAACTCAATTTGACAGTAAAGCTAACTACTATGACCCAAAATCAAGCGAAGACAATCCAAAATGGTTCTCCGTCGATGTCAAGTTCAATCGCATGTTAAAAAGATATATACCACTTCCAGAGTTAAAAGATCTTTATCTTCAACACAAAAAAAACAAAGAGGGAGCACTTAAGTTATTTGGGTTAATAACAAAACCTAGATTATCTGTTCTCCCAGTTACTAAAGAAGAGTTTGATTTTATACTGACACTTGAAGAAAAGTAAATTATAACTTATTGTTTAGAAAAAGTATGAAAATATAACTTCACTCTTTATGTAAATAAATTTTAAAGTCTTTCACTCAACATTATGTTAGTGCTAGTGAACAAGCCATGTGTAATAATTTATGCCAAAGGAATTCTAATACTGCTGTTTTATTTGTTATTTGCTTAACATGTATTATAAATGATCATAACATGTTTTTCTTTTTCATTTCAAAAGAATAGCTATAAAAGTAATGGTGAATACTGCATGTGTTATTTTACTAGTTAAGGTCGAGAGAATTTTTAAAAATTAAAGCATGTGTCCTTTTGCTTCAAATCACACAGAGTTTATCTTTTTACATTATTACTATTTTACTTTTAAAGTTTTCAAGTAAAATAGTGATGTCAGAGGATCGCATTATATGCAGTTTTAATTTCTATTTATGCACACCATCCATAAATAGGCAATTTTTAAGGTCTATCTTAACTTATGGAGGTGCAATTTTTCAAACCTCTTTGTATAGTTAAGTAATGTTTTGCAAGTTTAGTAAATTTTATGTTTCTTATCGAAAGATAATTTTAAAAAATTTGCATTGATAAACTTTGTTATAGTTTTCTTCCATTCGTCAAATTAGCCTGTCCCTTTTACCTTGGGGTAAAAATAACAGATGTGGTAGTTTAATATTCAACTTATGTGGAAATTGCTCTAAGTAAAACTTGAACGAGGGACATCTATCAAGTACTTAAAATTTAACTATCATTTCCTATACGTATTAAAGAATGGACATTGTTAACTAGTTGATCCTTACCGCAAAGTTCTTTTTAGTACTTTCAGTTGCAGTTCTAATTTTATGTTTTACTTAGTTGAAGTAATATGTTGATTTTGCTTGTCAGTTACTAACTTATTTTGTGCAGTTATTTGGTGAACTATACGGTAAGGATCAACTAGTTAACAATGTCCATTCTTTAATACATATAGGATTATATAGATACTGTTAAATTTTATAGATTATTATATAGATACAGTTAAATTTTAAGTACTTGATAGATGTCCCTCGTTCAAGTACAAAATTTTTTCAGATCAATTAAAAAAGCTTGTTCAAATAACAAAGGGTTGCTCAAATAACTACGTACAAGGATTTAAACAGAAGTTTAGTATTCCTTATTTTGATGGATCAGTAACCATTGCATTCAGATACTGTTTAGAATATAAAATTATCAAGGTTTAGAATGTTTTGTTTCAGGTAATGAAGGGTGTGTTGAAATTACAAAAAAAAAAAGTTTAGTTAAAATACTTTTTAAAAGGATACGAATCCTGTGACGAATAGGTTATGTTTAAGGAATTTGCAGCTTTTTTGTCGTTATATATATATATATTTATACATTATATATTTATATGGGTTGCTTAAATATAGTCGCTACTTTGTTTGTGTGAAACTTTTGTTTTTTTCACAATTACCTTTGAAACCAACTAATTAATACGATTAAAAGTGTATTATATGTCTTAATTGATTCTCTATCGAATGGTATATAATTGGAACTCGTTAGGTTAACCAGTCTTGAATAATAATTTTATTACAACATACCTGCATTTCTAATCTAGCAATAATATAGATGCAACTAAACTTTAACGACTTAAGTTGAAATATCTCACGAAATGTTATCCAAGCGGTCTAAAACTTGGTTGTTGATTTCTTTCTTACTAAATAAATGTTCTTGCGAAAATAAAATAATCATTTTTATATCTTGAGTTATTTGTAATACTAAATAGTAATTATTTGGTAAAGTGAAAAGACAAAAATGGGCAGAAAAGCTGTTTCAGACAAGGTACGATGGCAAATGGTAGGTCTGCTGAAAGATAAAACAAAAAGCCAACGAGAAGTAGCTGGAATGTGCATTGTTTCGCTTAAATGTGTACAAACAACGTTGAAAAACCATGAACTACATAAGAGTGTCAAAGAGTTACCAAGGCTTGATAGGCCTTTAAAGCTAACTTCAAGAGACCAAAGTTATCTCTATCGAAAGAATAGACAAGACCCTAAATTTTTTACTGCAAACTTGCTGAAGGGTTCACAAATACGCCTGTTAACGTTAGTTTTAGTGGACTGTACGAAGATGCCTAAGTAAATAAAGCTTAGATTGCAATGTTGCTGCTCGAAAACCACTTTTGCGTGTCTCAGATGTGTTGTAGAGAAAGACTTCACTGGTCTGTAGAAGACTAGGCCAAAATTATTTTCAGCGACGAATCCAATTTTGTGGTGATAAATTGCAAGTCAAGATTAATCATCAAGAGGCTGGTCGGTGAAAAGTTCAAAGAGTGTTTTTGTGTACCAAGGATACAAGGCGGAGGAGGATCAGTTGGAATATTGGAATGCTTCTCCCATAAAGGAATAGGGTCATACAACATTTATAACGGCTGAATTAACCAGTACAACTACAAAGAGATCCTTGAAAGTAAACTTTTGCCAAAAGGCAAAGCTTTTTACGGAAGACGGCAACAATGGATTTTTCAGCACGATGGTGCTACGGCTCACACCTTGACCAGCTCGTTCTCCGTGTCTCAATCCCATTAAGAACTTTTGGGCTTGGATAAACAAGAAATCAAAGAAAGCATAGCCAGTGTTGCGCAAGATGTGTTTGTGCATGTGTGAAAGTTTTTTCAAAACAAAAAAATCCTAAACTTTTTTTTTGAAAAACCTTTTTTCTTAATTAGTTTATAAAACCACTGTTAATAAAATTTAAAACAATTTAATTTATTAACTTTTTTGTTTGTATATTAATCACAAGCATGAGCTTATTTATTATAAGTGCATTTTAAAACGTTCAAATAAATGTCGATTATGAAATTGAAGATTATATTTTTGGTGAAAATTACATTTTTTATCTAAAGAGAAACTTTAAGAGTTTTGTAACATTAAAAATAATATTTTACCTTTAAAGTTTAAGACTAACAGTTAACTCTAATTTTTTTAAAGGTCATATTGAAACGAGATATTGTGTAAAGAGGTTTTCAAAAAAGTCTTTTAAACAACAATGGAAAAGCTTCCAATTCGCGAGATAACCGTGAAAGCATTCGATACACGATTAAAGAATCGTTTAAAAGTTTGCTTAATTTCGACTGTAATTTTAATTATTTTTTTGAAATAAACCAAGCAAGTTATAAATGAATTTGCTTTTTCTGTAAATTTTAAACATTTAAACGTAGTTTTTCAAGATTTGCAATGGGTAAACCTCGTGGGACCCTTATGGGATACCCGACAGGCATACTCCATACCGTGGCCAAGATCCGGCGGGCTCCCAATGGGTTTTACATATGGGTTTCAGTTGCAAACCAAAATGGGCCCCTTACGGTTTTAAAGTACAGGGTTTGACTGGGAACCATACGGGATACCCGGCGGGCATACCCATTTGGGCCCCATATGGGAACGGCGGCCAAGATCCGGCGGGATACCGTTAGTCTTCCCGTACGGGACCCAGTTGACAACCCGTATGTGTCCCGTATGGTACCCATATGTCAATGTTGGCTGGGAAAGTTCACATTAGGTATTTTTTTAGACTTATCAAAGGCATTTGATTTAGTAAATCATTGCAGTTTTTTTTTCTGCTTGTTTACATTTGTTGTCGTTTAGAAAACAGACAAACAAGGCTTCTGAAAGAAGATCATATCATCATAACTTTTTACAAGTTTAAAGCTTTTTTCAAGTTTAAAGCTTTTTTAATCAAGACATAAACAAGAATAAAAAATTACAACAAACCGTGTTATAAAATGAAAATATAACCTCAATCACTAAAGTTTTAAATAATAAAAAAGATGGATCTTATCGTTGAAACTTATAAAAGGGCAAATATATATATATATATATATATATATATATATATATATATATATATATATATATATATATATATATATATATATATATATATATATATATATATATATATTTATATATATAAATATATATGTATATATATATATATATATATTTTTATATATATATAAATATATATGTATATATGTGTATATATATATATATATATATATATATATATATATATATATATATATATATATATATATATATATATATATATATATATATATATATATCGTATATAAAAATATATACTAAGTAAATACAGTGAGACATCTCGTTATAATGGGAAAGAGAAAATATAACAGTCTCACAAATAAAAAGACACATACGTATAAAAAGTATTTAAATACATCATCAATAGATCGAATAAAATTTTATATTTTATTTCTAAAGATCGAAAAAGTATTGGATATATCAAAATTAGGTGTAACAATTTATCCCAAAGAAATGGTACTAAATGCAAAACTTGTTAAACCTTGTTCTGCTAATTAGTTTATGCACAAATTTTTTATTTCTAAGTATGTATTTGTTAAGTGGGTTTAGAGAAAAAAGGTCTTTAAAGGTAGGTAAAGCTAAATCGTTTTTCCACATGTAAATAAAGCATAAAATGTTATATAAACATTGAGCTTGTAAATATTAAGTATTTTCATCTCCATAAATAATGGCTTGGAACGAGTAAAACGATTCAAAAAATTAATCAAGTGGATCGCATGATTCTGAAGGCAATAAAGGCATTGTAACTTACTTTTTTCTGATCTATAATCTGGGTTTATAAAAGAATCCGTTACTTTTAGATATTTTCGAGCAAATATAGTCAAGTCAATATTTTGGTTCATAAACTTAAATATTATGGAGTGAATGGCGTATTTTTAAAATAGTTTAAAAGTTATTTAACAAACCGACAACATTTCAATTCTTTTAACAATCCTTATCAAAAAAATATTTTAGATATTTCATGTGGTGTTCCGAAAAGATCAATTTTAGAGCCACTTCTTTTTTTAATCTGTATTAATGGTTTGCATAAAACTTCTTCTTTTAAGCATTATGTTTGCGGATGATTTAATTTTATTTAATAACAATATTAATTTAATAATTTAACAATTATTTTTTAATTATTGAATTTCATTCGATAATTAAAAAACGTTATTTACCCCCGGCTCTTCTTGATATTTTTATTGATTGAATTGAAATAAAAAGATATTGCTTCAAAATATTTTTAGGTTATTTCATTCCTTGATGAGAACATCATATGGAAGCAACATATTGATTATGTTGGTACCAAAGTTTCCCAAATTATATTGGAATTCTTTTTAAGGCCAGTGTATATATATAAATAAAAAAGTTCTATCCCAACTTTATTATGCGTTCATTCATAGCTATATGAATTGCCCAAGAATTGCTTGGGCAAGCAGTGAAAAAAGTAAGTTACAATCTCTCTATCGTCGTCAGAAACATGCAACTTTTTAAATTAATTTTGCTGATCGTTTTTCTCAACTCTTTGCTAAAATGAGATTACTTAATATTTACGAACTCAATATTGATACTATTTAATGCTTTTTAAAATTATATGAAAATAATCGTTTTTAATGATCTATTTACCTTGAAACCTACCAATAAATAATCTCTGAGAAATACCAACCTTCCATATGAGCGCTTTGTCAAACAAGTTTTAACCAATTTTGCATTGATTATCATGCGCCCCTTTTTTGGAATAAAATTGTTTTGCCTAATTTTAATTTCGATCTACCTAATTCTTTGGACCTTTTCAAAATTAAGTTGAAAAATCTTTTGCTCTTCATATTATCAAAGTTTGATAATAATATTTATATAATGGAAATATTTATTAAACTTAATTATCTATACCACAAAGTGGTATGTGTAACTATATATCATTTTATTATGTTGTACTTAGAGTTACTTTATAACCTATTATTTTGTTTAAACTAGTATAAAGGTTCTGACGATAAGATCTTACTGATTTTCTTTCAGATACCTAGTTTTTCAAATGTTAGTAGTATTTGCTGACTTAAATTTAAATAACATTGGCATTTACACTCTAATAATGAACTAATCAAAATAAATTGTATTAATTTTTATCTACTCTCATTATATTGTAAAAACAAACTAAAAAATGTAAACTAAAATGTTAAAAAAAAAAAGAAAAAAAAAAGTGAGTTAAGCGTCGAGAACTTAAGAAACTTTTTTGTTAATAATTTAGTTCATTATTAGAGTGTAAATGCCAATGTTATTTAAATTTAAAGTCGCACATATATTACTAAAGAACTGAGACACATTCTTTACTATTATAGCATTCTGAAACATCAATCAAATGAAGCAGTAGAAAGTGTTATTCCATCAGTTCGACATTCAGATTGATACTATTTTTCTAAACCTAGAAAGCAGACCTTGCTCTGCTCAGAGAACGCAGAGGAACAAAAACACGACATAACTAATTATGAAAATCAGAAACTCTGGTAAAAAATTTGAGCGCAGTGGTTAGAGTTCTGGCTCAGAATCCAGAGATTCGGGGTTCGACGCCGGCACTAATCTAATAAACGACATTGGTAAGGAAAGAGGCGTGAACTTCTAGTTAAATGCTCTCCTGCAGTTCTCCGTGATAAGACTGTAAGGACTTCTGGGAGCACCTAAATAACCTAAAAAAAAAAATAGAAACTAGTTCTAAACTGATCAAACTGGTTCAAATAGTTTCAAACTAATATAAAAAAAATGCAAAAGCCAGGATTACTCCAGAAATCAACCCTGGTGTAATAATGTTTGTATCCACACTCGGGGTGAGTGGGAAATTTTTCTGAAAATTAATAAACGTCTACTCCCGTGTATTAAGCACTTGAGAGTATTGATGAAACTATTTCTCTAAGATCCTGTTTTTACACGTGATTTGACAATAGAAGAAATGAAATATATATGAAGAAAAGTATGACTATTTTTCCTGTTTAATTAATTGGAATCAAAAATTATTGTATTAAGTCTTTTAAGTATAATAGACGTAAATCTTAAAGGCTCCAATAGCATATTGAGCCCAGATTTCAACCGCGTTAGCAAAACATAATTTGACTTAAAAACATTTATAGTATTTGATATTCTGGACCGTATGATTGCATTAAAGTTTTCATTTTGGTTAAATGTTTTCCTATAATGTAATTAATTCATATGAGCATTTAAGGTTAGTTCTACATAAATGCGCTTTAATTTAAGTATAATTTCAGTAGGAAGACCTAGTCCAGGATTATAATTATTGGGTTTATTAGTTTTATCCTGGTTATATTTATATCAACTATATTTATCTGTGGGACAATGAAGGTAATGCCAATTAATTTTTGCTGGAAGATGCTATATGCAATAAACTTGCTAAAGCTAATAATCTCATACCTTCAAGGCTGCTACAACTTTGTTTAATGCAAATACCAAAAGAATTTTGCAATTGATTAATTGTAGTATTTGTTAAACAGCATTTTCCACTTAAGGCTTTGACGTGTTTTTTTAATTATCTACAACGAGTTCAATACCCATTTTAAAATGTCCGATAAATTCTAGCTTAATTACTTCAATATCATTGTATGTGCTTTTGATAGTTGTGTAGAATTTGCTATCATCATCATCCAAGCTCTAAAAAAACTTATATTGAAAGAAGTGCTTCTTCAATCAATGCTGAGAAATCTTGACAATAAATGATAGTTTGAGAACACTTTTGGTTTCCTGATTCTATGAAAGTTCTAACCAATATCTGAGTGAAATAATCAACAAACCTTTTTCCAAGCTTCTTAAACTTCTCATTATTTTTATCTCTAAAATTTCGACATTAGTAGATCCTTTAATTGTGATTGTTAATTTTTTCACTCCCAAATGTGATAAAATTGAGCTAAATCATTTGCTGTGATGGCAGGCTTGTTAGCAAATTCTTATTTGATAAATAAGGTGATTTATCATTTAACCTGTTTTTAGAGCCAAAGGTTTGCCTCTTCTTCATATGTCTGTCTTACAGTTCCAAATGGAGAAACATCTTTACTATTAATTGCGGAGCAAGCAGTTTGTTGAACTATTTTTGAATCTCCAGTTGTCAATTCTCTCATGTTTTCTCTAAACGTTGCCGTTGAATAATTATGTGGCAACGCTTTCCTAATCAGTGAGGGAAGTAGAGCATCTTCTATCAATTTGTGCAATAAAAAGATTTGATATATCTTCCAAAGGATGTTTTTCTTTAAGCTTCAATCTACCAATTTGATCTTATGTTGAGTGCTTGACATTGGTTTTCTGAAAGTTATACAAAGCTGGTAATTGTACCTCACTTCCTTCATCTTTTTCTCTGAGTGCAAAACAAAAAATTTAAACAAACCTCTAGGTATATGAGAGTCATTAAAATCAACAATTTTTTGATAGAGTCTGAATTCTTTCCATCAAAAAGCTTGTAACAGGCCTAGTAGACTTTTGAGATAAATGCAGCAAACTACATAACGATTCTCATCATGAGAACAAGGTCTGTTTAGTATTTTGGAAGTAAAAAAAGTTTGCTACGTGCAAGGGATTTGTTGAAAAGCGTGATTTCCTAGAACTTTTAGAACTTAATTCCTTTAAATTTCAAATATTTGCAAAAATTTTATGAACTAATTTCCTACATCAGTTTTTACTAGAAACTCGTTCATGTCACATTAAAATCAAAACTTATGTCAACCATGCTGTAATAATGCAAAGATCCTGTCATATTTTATTTCACTGCAAAGTTAAAAATTAAAAGTCAATTATCTCTCTCAAAAATAGTTAAACCATTTAATTTTTTAAACATATTTTAAATTAGAAACCATGGGCTACCATCCCCTTTTTACAGTTTCTTTAACAAAGCACACTATACTCCAATATCAGGTACCTGTGAAATATAATTCATCTAAGACATTTTTTTTTTAATTTTTTAAAGCCATTAAAATTTATTAAAGTCGTAAACCATAATATAAATACAAATAGCAGGGGCAAGAAGAAGACATAATTGGTCTTATCACCAAGCCTCTTAGTCTATACCATAAATATAAAACACCATCAATTAAAAAACGTAACACTATATGATAATATAAAACGTTTTTCTAAAGACTTAATAAAATAAAAATCATCGGTCCTAAAGTCCTAATTTAGCTTTTTGTTTTTTTATTGGCTAAGAAAAATTTAAAAAAAAGAAAAAAAAAAAGAATTAGTACAAAAAAACTATATTACTAAAAAGCATGCAAGCAAATACGCATAATCCTGAAGCTTTTCTTTTACACCAGCATGTACCTTGAAATATGTGAATAATTCTTATAAACCATAGTTTTTTATATATATTTTTTTAAAAAAAGAAAAGAAAAAAAAAAAAGAAGAATTGAAGCAATAACAAGTGGCACAATCCTTTTCTAAGTTTAGCAAACCGATAATGACAAACCTTTAATTGTTGGTAAGTTTAACAGTAGCAATCGTTAAAACTTCAGAAAAAGCTGAGCGTCATTCATCAGTAGTTTTTGCTTCAGAATGTTCTTAAACTCAATAAGTGTAGCAATTGTTCTAATAATTTATTCAATAATTTTGGCCCTCTAGTAGAAATTGAATATAACTGTTATTTGAAAATCTGGTTAGATAGCTATTCTGATTTATTTTGAATAATGGGTAAAATATTTTAGGTGATATATTTTTATTAATTTTGAACATAAATATAAGAGTTTGATAGAAATTTAATTGATAAACATTCAATATATTTGAATTAACAAATAATGCTTGGGAGTGTGTATAACGGACCACATTGGAAATATTCTGATTGCATGCTTTTGTTTATTAAATAGTTTTTTATTTTATCTTTATTTGTACTGCACCAAGAAATATTTGCATAATTAAGATGGCAATGAATGAACGAGAAATATAAAAGCTTTAAGCAAGTTGGGTTTAAAAAAGGCTTAGCTCTGCATAGCAGGCCTATGTTCCTTGAGATTGTATTTTCAAGATATTTTATGTGATCTCTCCACGTCACATTTTCATTAAGAAGCACGCCGAGAAATTTTAAAGTGGTTTCTTTTTTTATGTCCTGATTGGCAATGCAAAGTTTTGGAAGTTTTAATGGAATTTTATCTCGATCATAAAAAGGATGGAAAAAAGTATATATTTTTTTGGTTACATTTAAAGATAAATTGTTTGCATTAAACCATTCAGTAAGATTTAATAGCTCTTTGTTTTTACTGACTTAAACAGAATATTTATATCATTATGTGCATAAAATAGATTTGTGTCATCTGCAAATAAAATTGTGTCTAGTTCAGTACAAGCTTTGCTTAAATCATTAATAAGAATAATAAATAGGAGTGGTCCTAATATAGATCCCTGAGGAACACTACATGTTATGTTCATATTGGTCGTTTTACCTTCATGATAAGAAATGTATTATTTTCTATTTGACAAATAGCTTTTGAACCATGCAGTATTTATATGTTTAATACTACAGTTTTCTAGTTTTGTTAATAAAGTGTAATGATCGACAGTGTCAAAAGCTTTACTGAGATCAATAAATACTTCTAATGTATATTTATTTTCATCAAATGATTTAAACATATCATGAACAAGGTGAACAACAGCCTGATCAGTAGAGTGGCTTTTTTTAAACCCAAATAGCTTACTATAGAGAATATTGCTTACATCTAAAAAGTAATACTTTTATACATAATGTGTTCTAATAACTTTGAAAAGTATGATTGTCTGGAAATAGGCCCGTAATTGGATACACTAGTCTCATCTCTTGATTTAAGTAAAGGTATTATCCTTGCGACATTGATTTCATCTGATTCCATATCAGATGAATTTTTATCTATTAACGCAATAAACCTTTAGTTATTAATATTGAACTAATTAAGGGGTCGGTAGTATATATAGCTCAAGTTAAAATGTCAAATAAGTTTGTAACTCTACTTTTTTTTCTTGCATCACGAGATTCATCTGTTTTTTCTCCTATTATACCAAGTGGGACTATTGATTAAATGATGATCACTAATGATGATTTCGCCAGCATGTGTTAATGGTTTGCGAATGGAAGCAGGAACCTTGAGTCAATCATATGTCTCTAACAATTTCTTATATGGATCATTTGCTGCAATTATCAATTTTTCTGAATTTTTTTTTTAGTTTACAATGTTAGTGATACATAATAGTATGAAAGACTTTTACAAAACATATATATACAGATTCTTGTAAACAATATATATATATATATATATATATATATATATATATATATATATATATATATATATATATATATATATATATATATATATATATATTCATATATATATACTTCAGCGTAATAACAATATAAATCTAGGTTTCCGAAAGAAAACCCTTGGATCTTATTTTCATCGGAACCTTAAAAAGTAAACATTTTTAATATATAATAAACTGAACATTTAACAAATACATTTTACATACACTTTTAGTAAAATTTTAGAATGTTGTCTATAAACCTTTTTGTATAAGTTCAATCAATTTTGTATTGCATATCGTGCACCCCATCTTCGGATAAAAATAGTATTACCAATTTTTGATCATTCTATTACTCTTCCTGTTTTTAAAATTTGGTAAAAAACGTTTTTTTGGGCTGGAGTGAAAAATAATCCATTTTGTTTTGTTAGTATTTAAAGTTAATTTATTAGCTTTGAACCAATAAGAAATGTGATTGAGTTCTTTGTTTGTAGTTGAAAAGAGTTCATAAATATCAGTATGAGATAAGAAAAGATTAGTATCATCTGCGAACATTATACTTTTCAATTAGGAAGCTTTAGTTAAACCGTTTACATAGATTAAATGTAGTAGTGGTAAGAGAATAAAACCTTGTGGAACACCGCCGGTTATGCTCAGGGGTTCACTTTGATGACTATCATTACTATACACAAGCTGTTTTCGATTTAAGGTGGCTAAACCCTATTAAAAATAAAAAAATAAAAAATCAGTTTTTTTTTTTTTGCTTTCTTATCTAGTTTAAACATTGCAGATTCCAAAAATATATCGGTTGAGATGAAATATGTGTTTTATTATAAATAAATTTACGTTTTTATGGTATAGGGTGAATAATATTATCCGTAACAACACCTTAGCGACCGAGTCAACTTTGTTATGTTTGCCCATTTGTTGACACAAAACTTTTAATTTGAACTGCAAAATGCATTTTTCAAGTTGTTTTCTTTGTTTTACAGCATTCTGTTATTTACAAGTTATAGTTTTGATTTTAATGACATTTAAAAAGAAAGACATTAATTTCGTTTATGGCGACACAGATGCTATCGTGATTTCTTCCTATATTTTAATAATACAATAACTGCATTTATTCTTTATATGTTTATAGAGTTATTAAATATAGGTAATAATAAAAATAAAGTAAGATTAAACAGAAAAAGACAGTTTACATCTAACAGATGTGCATGTACTGCAAAAAATTAAAATTGATAAACCACATGTAAAAAAAGCTGTTTTGTCATCAAAAATCAGATTTCTAACTGTTGACTGGAGATTTCTTTATGATAACTCACTTTGGAATACTGCATAGTTGTCTTCAATTTTTAAGTAGATTACTTTGTGGTGACAAGGTCACTGTCTGCCTTGACCGGATAAAAAATTGGGACTCTCACATAACCTCAAATTAGAATATATCTTGTGATTGGAGTTATATTTTTTAATCGTCTCCTGAGATAATAAATAAAAACTTTCAAGAAGTCAATGTATGTGCTGTAATGAGTTTTCGAGATATTTGTTTTGCCCTCGAACAACAAAGAGCCAGTGTAAATGACAAAGTGAAAAACCTGAAGGTACAAGTACAAGATAAAATTGAAGGTACAACTTACAAGTTGTACTTTCAATTTTAACAAGCCTCTAGTTATAAACAAAGATATTGAAAGCATCTTTAAAGATCTTCGCTCTAAAAATGCTTACATGAGTTTACCTAAAATCCAAATAAAGCTTTAAACTAATTAGTTTGGAATAAGTGCTCAAAGTCTCATTTTGTGTCACAAACTGTTTAAGAGACAGAAGTATATTCTGCTATAATTAAATATAATGGGTAATTACAAAGGGGTTATTGAACTTAATAATGTATTTAAACTGTTAAATTTGACTGCTGGGAAATACATTAGCTGCTATGCAACAAAAAAGAACATTACTCGTATCAAGCAAATTAATAGTAAAATGAGCAAAAAAAAAAAAAGAAAAACAGAAGAAAATTAAAAGTCCAGTTAAAAAAGGATTCTTTGACAAAAAAAAAAAAAAAGACAGAGGGTGAAACTTAAAGTTCTGGGGTACACTAGTTTCATATTTGTATACTATTTATTTCATTTTTCATTTTTCTCAGAAATAAGTTTTTGTTACGTTCACTTGAATTCAAACGACAATTATTAGTACTTTTATTCAACCGATTGACTTGAAGTTTTCACAGAGTTTTCTTCAGTATTGGAACTTGGTTCTGAACTAAAAGCAACTATTTAGAACAAGCAGAACTTGTTTAATTGTACTTTATTTTTCTAAAATGACCTGATTTTTTAATGCTTAAAAAAAATTGTCAACCATTATGGATTAGTACAATTTTGAATTTTGATTTTAGTTCAGAGCCTTTTTTACTACTTTACCTATATGCTGTCAAAATTTGGTTCAAATACTACTTATAGATTCTGAGAAACTAATGTTTAAAATTTGATACTTTTTGAATAACTTTTGCGGACAGCTTTTTTTTTTTTAGGCATTTAAAAAAAATTTTTGTCAATTTTTTTATTTTTTATCAAATATATTAGCTGTAAACTTAGTCTAGAGACATTTTTATTGATTTTTGAAGAATTAAGTAAAAAAGAGGTAAAGCCACATTAAATAGCTTTTAAACCATTTTAAATTCTATTAATTAAACCATAATATTAAATTTTTTTAGGATAAAAATACGATGATCAACCGTATCAAAAACTTTTGATAGGTCAATAAAAACACCTAGCGTATATTAAGATTTTTCGAAATATTCAGAGATGTTATGTATAAATTGAATAATGGCATGTTCATTTGAACTCCCTTTTTTGAAATCATACTGATTGTTATGTAGTTACTACTGATTGTAGTAAGCTGTTGTAATTAGAATAACTCCCTGTTGAAGATAATTCTTTCTAAAGTTTTAGAAAATATATAAAAAGAACAAATACAGGACGATAATTACTAATATTGGGTCTGTTGCCTTCTTCATGGATAAGGATAATAATAATATTAGATTGCTGCCTTCTTCATGAATAATGGTAACCCTTGTAAGTTATAAACGTTCAGGAAAAATAACTCGACGAATAGATGCTCTGAAAATTTTAAAAATAATATTATTCAACTGTTTGTAGCAATTTATAACAATATTTCTATTTATTTCATTTGCACCAGATTCTTTATTCTTTTTTAAAGATTTGAAAGTTTTCTCAAACTCATCAAATGATAGTTCGGCAGATTCTTCAGAGCAAATATCTTTATCAATAGGTATCAAAAAATTGTAAAATGAGGTTTGATTTTTTGGTATTTTACCTGTTAGAGTTGATACAATTTCAGTGAAATATTTATTAAATTCATGAGTTATTATTTGTGGTTCATACAAGCAATTGTTATCGACTTAAAGCATTTGTTGAACAAGCTTTTTGTCTCCGAGCATGTTTTTTGTTTCCTTTTTTATCGAGCATGTTTTTTGTTTCCAGTAACTTCTTTCAATACATGCCAAGTGAGCTTTGAGTCATTTTTAGCTTTATTAATTAATTTTGAATAGTAATTTTTTTTAAATATTTTCGGATTTTTTCGAACAGATTTTAGTAATCTTTTTTGCTAGCTGGGGTTTTTATTTTCAGATAATTTATGTAGGGAAAAGTTGCATAAGATGAGCAGGGCCCTATCCTATAAAGCAAATTTACAATGTAAATTTTTAAAATGTAGCTACATTGTAGACATTGTAAAATTACACATCCCTATAAAAGGTTTACGGCGATTTTTTGTGTACAATTTTACAAATATGTAAACTACATGGCTTACTATATAAAAGGCCTTGCCAACGCGCGGCTAGCGTAAAAAACTGGAGGCAAGATAGTTTTATATTTGAAAAACTAACAAGCAGTTTTACAAAATAAATACGGGGGTGGTTTTTTTTTGTAACAATAATAATTATAAAACATTAATAAATAATTATTATAAAATTAACAAAATAATTTTCATTTAAAATTTTTTTTAATAAAATTAATTTAAGTTGAATATATATATATATACATAAGTTTAATATTTTCATAAAATTTACAATAACCAAACACCCGTAATCATTTTAACTAACTTCCAAATTAAAAAAAAAAAGTTAGTTGAGAGGTGAAGGATTAAGCAAAGGATTTAATTTAGTATTTAAAAAATGGTTCGTCGATGTTGTGTAACAAATTGCAATGGCAAAATTGTTATAATACCAAGAGATAATGTTCCTGATACTAATAACACCGTAGTATGTGAAAGACATTGGCCAAAAAATTATTCAACTGTTACTGATTATGGAAAGCTGAGACCTCGTGATGCTCCGTCAGTATTTGATTGTATAAAGCCAAGTTTAGTTCCTACTGTACCCATGCCACTTAGAAAAACATCAAAAAGTCTTAATAGTGTTCGCTGGCAAGAAGAGGACGAGTTAGCAATATTTAATTCACAAGAAAAAATAGAAAGTATTAATGTTTTATATGAAAAGTTAAAAACTAATGAATTTAATTTTGCTATTATTAATTATTTATGCAATGATATATTATATATTCAGTCTTCAGACTTTTTAAAGGAAAGTGCTATTGCTAGATTTCTTATTTGCATATATAAAGATCTCACTTTTGAAGCATTTCATTGTGGAGTTAAAATTAGTGTTATGACTTTATCATCTAACCGAGTTTATATTATGAACAAATTTTCTCATATCCAAGAAGCATTAAGATTTTTAAATTGTTGTGAAATAACACCCAAAAAAGAAGTTGTATATCAACAAATTTTGTCAATGAATAAAACATGTATTGGGGGAAAAAAGTATTCAATTGAAACAATTGTGAGAGCATTTGAGTATTTTTTTCTTTCACGATCAGCCTACAATCGCATCAGAGAAGATTTTGAACTTCCAAGTTTACGTACTTTAGAAAGAATTACATCTAAATGTAAATCTTTAGATGAGCTTTTTGGTTGTAACATTGTTTAATGGACCAAAATTTCTTTACAAAATGTTACCAGTCAGAGAACTTGATGCTGAGTTTCTTTTTGAACAGACAACCCTGATTCTTGATGCAATTAAAAATAATGGGGGCAATGTTGTTGCTATTGTCTGTGATGGTAACAGAGTCAATCAGAAGTTTTATAACTTTTTTGAAAAAAAAGAAGCATGGTGTACTAAAGATAATATTTTTCTTTTATTTGATTATGTTCATTTATTAAAAAGTATACGTAATAACTGGATCACAGAAAAAACTCAAGAACTTGAATTTTATATTGATGGAGAAAAAATAGCACGGTGGGTTGATATTATTAGTTTGTATAAGCTTGAAACGAAAAATATTGTCAAAATGTCTAAATTAACAGAAGTTTTTGTTTATCCAAATCCAATTGAAAGACAAAAAGTTATCACTTGTCTGCAAGTGTTTTGCGATGAAACATTGTCAGCATTAAAAAGTCATCCAGACCTGAGTGAAAATGAAGGGACGATTATTTTCATCTTTAAAGTCGTTGAATTTTGGAAAATTTGTAATGTTCACAGTCCATATGCAGACATTTGTTTGAAAGATTCTAATCGAGCTGCTATTGCTTCTGCTAATGATGACAATTTAAGCAAACTTTCTGCAATGGGTGATTTTGCAATACAAATGAAAAAAATGGAAAAAGGAAAAAGAGTCAAATTACTAACAAGAGACACTGCTAATTGTTTAGCTCAGACCTGTTATGGTTTGGTTCAGTTGTCAAAATATCTTTTAGATACAACTCATCAGTATGTATTATTAGGCAACTTTACAACAGATCCATTAGAAAAGCTCTTTGGAAAATTAAGACAAGGCTCAGGAGGAACTTATTTTATTTCCGTTCAACAAGTTCTTGAAAAAATAACTATATATCGTACTAAGTTGCTATTAAAGTTTGAGAAAAGTTCAGATGTGTTAGCCAATCTTGGTTCAGATCACTCTTGTCCAAAATGTAAATTTTTACCAACCGAGGGTATTTGCAACGTTATTGACAATTTACCTGCTCTGTGTGATTCATTGACTGTTGATATTAAAATGTCATTAGTTTATATTGCTGGGTACATTATTCGTGAAGATGAAAATCCAGATGACACCTTTTATTTTTATGAAGCCTATGGAAATTTTGTAAAGGACATAAATCGAGGAGGTTTAACAATTCCTGGTGACAAAGTCTGTCAATGGGCAACTTACTGTTACATTCTTTTTTATGAAGTATATAATGACACTTGTCGGTCATCACTGTGTAACATCCTTATGATGCTATCAGAATTTTATTCATTAGGTATGCAAAGACATCATGGATTAACAATGACAAATATTTTATTTAATAATTATTGTCGACTCTATTCACCTCGTTTCCACAAGGAGCCAAAGCAGAAGTTGATAAAACTCAACGCAAAGTAAAATTTTTGCAACGTTTTTAACAAAAACTGTAAAAGAGTGTTTAGTAAAATATCTAAAAAGCTTGTATTTACTTTTTATTCTCTAAAGATTTTATCTCTTTTTTCTCAAAAATTTATTTTTAATACTTAAAAAACCCATTAATAAATTTTGTGGTAAATGCTAATATGAAATTATAGCAAAAGATAAATCTATATATACTAAATTGTTTAAACATAATTAGTTTTAGATACATTTAAGTTAATTTAAAAATTTTATAAATGTTATTCGTTAGTTATATTACAATGTTAGTTATAAACAAAATTAAAAAAAAAAAAAGACTAATAAATTCATCTTTTCACTTTTTATAAGTTAATTTTAGTAGATATATCATACAAATATTATATTCATGCGAAAATCACCTAACTGAAAATGTAAACTACTGCAAAGTAATATTTTTAATCTTGCCTCCAGTTTTTTACGCAAGCCGCGCGTTGGCAAGGCCTGTTATATTGATGGTATTCTATCACGTGACGTTAAAATTCGCGGCCGCCATACTGTATGGCCACGGCCTACTTAATAACAGGCCTGAAAGACGCGCAAAAAAAAAAAAAAACTGTAGGCGGATGTTTGTCAAAACAAAAATGGAGAAAGTTTTGTGGTTTTTTTAGTTATATTTTTAGTGTTTATATATATATATATATATATATATATATATATATATATATATATATATATATATATATATATATATATATATATATATATATATATATATAT
Organism: Hydra vulgaris; assembly: GCF_038396675.1. Taxonomy (NCBI): domain Eukaryota; kingdom Metazoa; phylum Cnidaria; class Hydrozoa; order Anthoathecata; family Hydridae; genus Hydra; species Hydra vulgaris. The sequence continues at coordinate 24,377,233 of NC_088931.1, forward strand.
ATATATATATATATATATATATATATATATATATATATATATATATATATATATATTCAGTCATGTATATAGATATAATGCAGTAATGTATTTACATAATATGATATACTACACAATATATATTTAAAATCAATTGCTTATAATTATTTGATAGTCAATATTATTTTATTTGTATTTTATGTATTTAGTAATCTTTCAAAACAAAAATTACTATATCATGCCTTTTAAATGTTGTGTGACTGGTTGTAGAGGAAACTATGATAAAGAACATAAAGTTAAACTTTTTCGATTACCAAACAAAAACCGTAATCCTCAAGAAAGAGAAAGATGGATTAGATCTATTCCAAGAGAAAACATTCCAAATAGTCCAAATACATTCATTTGTGAAAATCATTGGCCAGTTAATTATGAAACTTGTCAAATTCATGGTAAAATTCGTCCCTTAAATCCACCAACTATTTTCATCTGTGTATTTCAAAGTCAAATTCCTACACCTCCACCAACAAAAAGAACAACAACAAAATCACTACCATCTACGCGTAACATGAAACCTGATGAAATTTCAGCTCACTTGGATTTGTATGAAATTAGTTGTTTTGATGATCTTTGCCTAAAAGTAAGCAAAGAAGTTATTCCATTTCCAGTAACATCTTTTACAGTGGATGATGGTTTAATAATCCAAAGTAAGGATTATATTGATACCTCTGCTATTCCACAGTTTCTTTTAAAAGTTAAAATTGATATGCGATTTGAAGGTTTTCATTTTGGATCTAGATGCTCTATTATACCACTGTGCAGTAATCGAATACATAAAATTACATCTTTCTTACAAATTTTAGAAGCTATTAGATATTTACATTCCGTTGAAATGGATCATAAAAAAAACATTATCCTACAACAAGTTGTTAGCATGCATGCATTAACATTTGTTGGTAATAAAAAATATTCTCCAGAAATTCTAAGTAGGGCTTTTGAGTATTTTTCAATTTCAAGATCTCTTTACAGTCGTATTAGAGATGACTATGAAATGCCAAGTATTGTAACACTTGGTAAACTTATATCTAAGGTTAGTAAGCTAGAGGATTTTGATTTCCTCAACAAATATTTTATGCAACTAGAAGATCCTCGTCAAAAAAATGTAATTATTATAATCGATGAAGTTTATGTAAAACCACAACTAACGTATCAAGGAGGTAACTTATTTGGAAAAGCAGTAAATAATCCAGAACATTTTGCAACCACTGTTTTGAGTTTTATGATTTGCTCATTATTAGGAGGAAAGAGGTTTTTGTACAAAGCACTGCCAGTGTATCGTTTAAGTGCTGATTTTCAATATGAACAAGTTGTAAATATGTTAAATTTGATTCGTTCATGTAATGGCATTACTGTTGCAATTTTATGTGATAATAATAAAGTAAATCAATCATTCTTTAAAAAATTCAATTTGATTTCTCCATGGCGCACAACTGAAAACATTTTTTTGCTCTATGATTATGTACATCTAATCAAATCTATCAGAAACAATTGGTTAACTGAAAAAATGCAAGAGTTAAAGTATTCTGACTGCGGCCTTGAAAAAACTGCAAAGTGGGTTGACTTGAAGAAGCTGGTTGAGTTAGAAAATAATTCTATTGTGAAACTATCAAAGCTTAATGAAATTTCTATCTGTCCAAAACCTATAGAACGACAGAATGTTGCTTTATGTCTTAAGATTTTTTGTGTTGAAACGTTAACTGCATTAAAAATTCATCCAGAAATTCAGGATTCAGGTGGAACTGTTGATTTTATAGAAAAAATTGTAGACTTTTTCAAAATCCTAAATGTAAAAAGTCAGTTCGAAGACGTTAAAACTAAAGACTTAAAAAGGGCTGTCTTTGATAACCCTAACGATCAACGATTAGATTTTTTACTTGATATAGCAAGTATGTTTGAAAAAATGGTTCCTAAAAAACAAGGACAAAGAGTAAAACAACTTACCAAAGATACTGCTCTTGCTCTTGCATACACGAGTAGAGGACTGGTTGAGTTAACTAAGCATCTCCTCAGCACTTCACACGAATATGTATGTCTAGGAAATTTTTCTAGTGATCCCATTGAAAAAATGTTCAGTAAGCTACGTCAAGGTTCTGGTGGAACATATTTTATTAATGTTCAACAAGTTTTACAAAAAGTAAACATTAAGAAAACAAAGCTTCTCCTTGATTTAAACACAGATTTTGATGGAATTCAAACATGTTGTGAACATGCTTGTTTGAAATGTGGATTTTTGCTAAATGATGACAATACCTTCAATGTGTTTCATAATCTTTCAAATATGGAGTTAGCCTTGTCTAAGTCTGTAAAAATGGCTTTAGTTTATATTGCAGGATACATCAGTAGAAATGATGTAGATGAATATGATACGCAGTTCTATTACAACGAATTTGGAGAATTTACTAAAGAAATCAACAGAGGAGGCTTGAAGATACCTGGAGACAATATGTGTCAATGGGTGATTTATTGCTATGTATTTTTTCATCACATCATGTCATCAGTTTGTAGGACAAGTTTTATAAATATAACAATGATGGTAGCAGAATTTTATGGATTTGAAAACATAGATAAGTTTCATGGAAAAATACTATCTAACATATTATTTAACAACTATAGCAAGCTTTACTCACCTCGATCGACAAAAGAACCAGCTTTAAAAGTACTTAAATTGTCACAAAAATGATCATTGCGGAGCAGAAATGTAAATGTATGTAAAATATGTTTTGTGAAGTTGTAGGGTTTGTGAAATTTGAAAAGATATTATTAAAGAAAAGTGTTGTTTTTTTTAGTAATCGATTAAAAAATGTTATCTTATTGTAAAAGGTTTTTAAAATAAACAGCTCTCAAAATTTGAAAACAAGCAATTTAGCAGCTAGTGTAGCGAATTTTAAATTTTAACTCAACTTATTTGTTTACAAAATTGTTTAAATCGACATATTTGTTTACAAAATATCCGCCTACAGTTTTTTTTTTTTTTTGCGCGTCTTTCAGGCCTGTTATTAAGTAGGCCGTGTGTATGGCAAATAAAGTAAACAAAGCGAACGTTTATTGACATAACGTATTTAATTACAACTATTTAGATAACATATCTTGTAGTGGATAAATTTTTAAAGATTATTTTTGAGTAAATTTATGTAGAATTTGATTCTCTATCTCACGATATAATTAATTTATTTTTGCTTAAAATAAAACTATTAAATAACTTGTTTTCAAAAGAGTGTTTTAAGTAATGTGCAATTAAGTAAACTGAACATAAAGTACTTCAAACCATTCAAAAATAGACTAAATTATTTGTGTTTTACATTTTTAAGATCTTCTGTTAAGTATTATAACACATACAATTCTTTTATATATATATATATATATTTATCAATTAGTAACTAGCATAACTCAGAAACAGCGAAAACATTTTGGTTGTTTAAGCATGTTAAATAAGTTTATTAAATTGTATTATTATTTTAAAATGCTATGTATATAAATTACTTATTTAATAGCTGTAGTATGTTAAAAGTATTTAATAGTAATTAGTAACAATAATAATTGGCAACAAGCAAAACCACAAACTTAGAAGAATGTGTCATTTTAGAGGCAATCAACACTCGTGCAAAAAACGTAAACAAGTTGCAAAGGATCCAAATGATTATAATTTTATTATAAACTTTGAGTTGTTGAAAATATATGTGTATCTTTTTGCTGTCATGTCAAGAATGTTTTTCATAAAACATTGACTTTTTATTGACTATTTAACTTATCACATGAGTGCTGTTCATAAGTTAAACTTTGACTTTAAAAGCTTGCTTAAAAGCAGTGTTTTTAATTAACCGTTCTTTACATTGAATTCTACTGGAAATAAAAGTATATATAGTAGACGAAATTCATTGGAAGATCTACATTAGCTTTAAGATATGTAGGAAAAGGCACAAATCAAATTAAAATTTTTTTTGAAATAAGTTGCAACATTTCAATGACTTCTATTAGTAAATCTATAGTAAATCTGTAAGTATTAAAACATTTTCAAGGAATATATGTATCCATTCAAACAATAATGTTTAGAAGATCTTTTTTATTTCATTGGTAAACGTGCAATGATTTTCTCAGAAGAGGTGACTCTTTTTTATTTAAAGATGTTGTTAGTTGTGGGCCTTATGTACAATTCTATATACCACTGAAAGTAAAGTGTGTTGGACATGTGCAAATTTTTAATGATTTCATTGAATTCAACGATGAATGCAAACAACTGGAACTTAATAATTAATCTCAATAATGACTTAACAACATAACCTTTTGTTGATACTATAAACAAACATGATTCTGAACGTTTTAAGTTATCTGGATTTTTAAGAAATCAATTTTCAAATACACCTTAAAAATATACTCAAATTGACAAAAAATGCTGGACTAAAATAATATACATAACAACTTCTTTTAGAATTGTGTACTATATAAAATACAACTTCTCTAATTCGAATTTGATAGGTGAAATAAAAGTTTAAATAAAAAGATTTTTTAATTATAGAATATTTTTTATTTATTTTCATTATACATTTAAAAAAGATTGTTTTAAAACATGTGTAAAAACATCGTTTTTTTTTTTTTATAGAAACTATAAATTATTTTATCCTTGTTAGCATAGCTATGCCAAGTACTTGTTTTGTCAACGGTTGCTCAAGTAGAGCAGACCGTGGCAAAATGTCTTTCCATAGCTTATATTCTTTCCAAGTGAGAACTTGCTTTGGTCCAAACAAAGTAATCGCAAAATTTACTTTGCACACAAACATTTGTGTTTGAACCTGGTAATAATGTGCATGAGATTTTTTCAAATGCAGTTTGCCATAAACATTCTCCAGTGATGACCTTTTGTCTACGCAACCCTGAATATCTATATCTCGAAGACAAAATGGGCATTTTATTTCTAATACTCCTTTGCCACAGCAATTACAAGATACTAATGAATCTGGAGTTGCTCCTTAATATGAGTTGTTGTGGTCGATATGTAGGCCACTTTTAGAAATTTTTAATTCAGTATGCTTGTCTTTGATTAAGTTAGTATAGCAATCTAGAGCTCCTGATTCGTGCTGACACCCCCAGTCTGTAGCCGCTGTTTTAAACTTAAGTAATGAAGGATAGCATATAGATTTTACAGTGCTTATTGATGGTTTTAAGGGCGAAGTAATGCATGCTTTCTTCATATTTAAAGAAGTTATTCTGCCTGCGCGGAATCGAAACCACATGTGGCTTGCAGCTTGACTTCTAGTCTGCTCTTCTACAAGTTGACACGCTTCCTTAGTTGTAAGCAGCGTGTTACTAGTTAGAATTTGAGTACACAACTCATCTATATCCTCAAGTGTTGCTGATGTGCCTCGGTCTCTCCGTAGTTCTACAGAAACCCAGGGGTACAAGGAAGATAATAACCTAGGAACGTAAAATTCAACAAAGTTAGGTACTATTGACAGTATACTTGGTTTAGCGCCAGTGTCATGTAATTTTTGAAAAAGATTGTTCATTTCCGTAGTGTTGGGAGGTTCTACAAACGGAAGAGGCTGTAAATAATATTGTCTAATAGGTGTCTGAGATAACTTATTATCAAGATTCTTTTTCATCGTTGTTGCCGATGTAAAATCAATGTCTTTTAGCCTAGAATATGTTACTTTCTTCACATTTGATGGTAGCATCCAGTATGCTGCTTCTTCAGTAACAGTTCGGCTTTTCTCTAAGCGCACAGAAGCATCTATTGCAAAGAGCGTGGCACTGACATGAGTACATGTTTCAGCTAAACCTGCCATACAGTTGCAGTGTGCAGCTAAAATATTTCCACTCTTTTTAGCAATAATCCAAGGTTGTAGTGGTGGCCGGCTGATACTCTGAGAGTGTCTCACCTGAACAATGAATGATATATATTTGAATATATATATATATATATATAAATATATATATATATATATATATATATATATATATGTATATATATATATATATATATATATATATATATATATATATATATATATATATATATATATATATATATATATTTTTAATAATATATGTGTACGTGTATACTTAAATTGTTGATATTGCTAATTCCTACCTTGGCTTTAACAATGACACGGTTATTCACAACATAGCTTGCCAAATCAAAAACCCAACCGCTGACGAACTGGTAGTATGCATCTAGAGATTTATAAGATTTTAATTCATTCATTGTATAAGCACTTTTTGTGTAGATGCAATAGTTTACAATGTCTGGATACTCCACGGAAGGAAGTGATTTAGGATTTGTGTTCCATTCGCTAAATTTCAATTTATAAGGGTCTACCCCACTAACAAGCTGTAATTTTGCAACATACCGAATTGCAGCAGCACCCTGTAATGTTTGAGCATATTCCTCCATTTTGACAACAATATATACAGTGAAACACCTATTGTTGAAATAAAAAAATATATAATATTTTGGATTTGGAAAAAATTAGACGACTTGCAGAAGATCCATTTTTGTGGAGGATTTCATGGACATTTACTTCTAATTTTAAGTTTTTGGGGTTTACCCGCTCCCACCTCGATATCTTATAGGCTTATTATCATTGTAATGGTTCCTATGGAAAGAAAAAAACTACACTTTTGTTGAGTTTTTGAAACAGATTTTTTTTCATTAATAATGAAATTATATTGTACACAATTAAACAATACTAAAAAAAGTTGATTATATATATATTTTTAAATATGCTGTGTAAATTTGAGCATATTTTCAAGGTGTACTCATTGAAAAACTTTGCTTTAAGAAAACACAAAAATAAAAGCATAAATAACTAATAAGTCACAAAAACTTAAACTCTTTTTAATATGAAAGAATCTTCTTTTTTGGCTGACTTAAATCAACTAACCCTTTTTTGACTGCTTTTAAGATTTTCCATCATTCTAAACTTTGAGTAAAAACTTTGCTTGAGCTGTTTTTGTTTTCAGACATCAAAAATAGCTTAAGAAGCATCATAGAATTCAATAAGACAAAACTACACAAGCTAACTTCAGTGTTGCAAATTAATCCATGTAGTAAAATTGAAAACCTGGGTAAACATTGTAATGTAGACTTTGCTAACTAATCCATGAAGTAAAATCAATTTTTTAAATGATAATCAATATTTTTATCTGCATTCCACAATTTTACATGATTCGCGGTGCTCTGACAATACATTAATACCATTTTATTACTGTAATAAGGTTTTACAACTCTATTCAATGATGAATAGTCTTTTTTCCAATTTTTAAAATTTTTTTAAGCAGGATAAGCCATAAATAATACTGCAACAGCTTCATATGATTTTAGAAATGTTTATTTGGTGGCACAAGATCAACATACAATATACTTGTACTCTACGTAAAAGTCCTTGAAATGTTACAACTTATTTCATAAATTTTTTGATTTGCTTCATATCTTCTACTTCCTATTTATTGAAGACCTTTATATCGAACTTTAAACAAATGCGTCTACTTTTTTCGCTGCAGAATTTGATGTAAAGAGCAGCTATATTTTAAACACACAACTTTTAACTTTAAAGTAAAACTTATGAACAGCAACCATGTGAGGAGTGGAATTGTAAATATAAAGTCTATGTTTTATGGAAAACATTCTGGAATGTCAGCTAAAGGTTAACATAAATTTTCAACAATTTTAAGTTTGTAGTATTTTAGTTTATAGTAAAATCGTAATCATTTGGAACTTCTGTAACTTTTTGCACGTTTTTTGCATGAGTGTTGATTGCCTCTAAAATGACACATTCTTCTAAGTTTGTGGTTTTGCTTGCTTGTATTGTATTATTGTTAAAAAATATTAAACACTTTTAGATACTACAATAGAATAAACATCAGCATATTATTTATATACAGAGCAATTAAAAATACTAAAACCATTTAATACTTTATTGAGCATACTTAAACAACCAAACTATGTTTACTGTACTAGGTATGTTACATGAAATTTTTAAATTCATCAAATTCTGGATTGTTATATATCATTAAAAAGAGCTTCATTTCAATATTCCAAAAGTGAAAAAATTTTCAAAATCGAACCACCGTACAAAAAGTTATGACGTTTTAAGTACCGATTTTTTGATATTAGGATTTGTTGAAGAAACTGTGGTCAAAATAAAGTTTTTATTAACTAAAACTATTATAACTTAATCAATTCTTATCCAAAAGTTTATATCTTGGTATCAAAAGATAGATACAAGAGTTATCTACAAATTTATAAAGGTCTCTAGATTACAGGCCCATCCGGGGGCAAGAGGGGGCACAAAACCACCATTCATACCGGCAATAAAGACTAACTATATTATATATAAAAGTGTTTTTTTTAATGAAAATGTAAATTTTTATATACAAGATGTTTTGTAATTAGCTATCAGACCACAGTCAAATATAGAAGTTTCATCATTGTCTTTAGGTGGATGTAAGGGTGATGGTTTCAAACACCCTATTGTCAAAAGTGACTCTTTTTTTTTATAAATATTTATCTTTATAATTAAAAAGATCAATTAATTATAATTAATCAAATCAAAATTTATATTTTACTACTTTACAACATCACTAGCAGCGCACCCTTTGTTTCAAGTGGTATAGATGGGAAAGGGGGCGTGTCATCACCCCCCTCCCCCAACCTCTCTTTTACAACCTAAAAAAAAAAAAATTTTAATGAGATTCGAAAAAATATTTAAATGTAATTAAAATAATAAACTTTAATATAAAAATATCTTTTACCAAAATTCAAAATACATCACATAATGCTTAGTTTTAGTTATAGATGGTTCCCCCTCTAACCTGAAAAAAAATTTTAAAAACAAAAAATGTTTTATAATATTATTTTAATTAGTTTACATCTTGGCTTTTAGTTAATGGTTAAGATATTAAATTCCTTTAATGAAACTATTTATTATTCATTGTTAACAATTGACACAACATGAAAAAAATATTGCAAGTTCCACTACTCGCTTTATATTTTTGCAAGTTTCACTACTCGCAGTAATTTTTTTTTTGCAAGTTCCACAACTCGCTGTACATATTTTTTTGCAAGTTCCACTACTCGCTGTACATATTTTTTGCAAGTTCCACAACTCGCTGTAAATTTTTTTTGCAAGTTCCACAACTCGCTGTAAATTTTTTTTGCAAGTTCCACTACTCACTGTACATAATTTTTTCAAGTTCCACAACTTGATGTAAATTTTTTTTGCAAGTTCCACTACTCACTGTACATATTTTTTGCAAGTTCCACAATTCGCTGTAAATTTTTTTTGCAAGTTCCACTACTCGCTGTACATTTTTTTTGCAAGTTCCACTACTTGTTGCACATTATATATATATATATATATATATATATATATATATATATATATATATATATATATATATATATATATATATATATATATATATATATATTTATTTATATATATATAGTCAAAAAATAGTAAAATCATGTAGTAAGATAATAAAATGCATGTCCAATTATCAAAAAATAATTGGCAACATTCATGTCGTGTCTATTGTTAACAATGAATAATATATAGTTTCATTAATGGAATTTAATATCTTAATCATTAACTAAAAGCCAAGATGTAAATTAATTAAAATAATATTATAAAACATTTTTTGTTTTTAAAACTTTTTTTCACGTCAGAGGGGGAACCATCTATAACTAAACTAAGCATTATGTGATGTATTTTGAGTTTTGGTAAAAGATTATTTTAATTACATTTAAATATTCACATTAGGAAAACATCAGCTCACAGGATACAATGTCAGCAACTAGCTGGAACTTTTTCATATAATAATCAACAGCTTCAGAATCATTATCTTTTCTAGTCCAGTAAGAAATATTTCTTAAAACTTAAAAAAAACACAGAAAGGCTATTACTATTTAGTAATAGCCTTTCTGTGTTTTTTTTAAGTTTTTCTACTCTGCTATTGTGCAAGACTGTCATTGCTGTATCGGAATCATATCATTCATAATTATTATTGATATAGTATGTATTAAGTATATATTATATTATAGTATATATTTAATATATACTATAATATAGTATATGTTATGGTATATATTAAATATATAATATATTATAAATATAATATACTATAAATAGTATATTAAATTTAATATACTATAAATATATTATATATGTCTATATATTTTTAGACAAATATTAGTATATTACTAATATATGATATATTCTAAATACATAAAAAAGCAGTATATTATATTATTATATGATATAAAGCTTTTTAAAAATGTAATATGATTGGACTGAGCAAAAAACATATATTATTGAATTTATAATATAAAACCAATTTTAATCTTATTAACTGCATATTAAAAAAAGTTAAACAAAAATTGGTTAAAGAACTATTTAAAATTGCAAATTAACTGTTTTAATTGAAAAATTATTAATTAAAAGCAAATTATAAATTTTTTTTTTTAACTACAATCATGAAGAAATGAATCAAATAAACTTTTCAAGTTTAAATAAATGAAACCAAAGTCATAATTGAATAATAGATAAGCATTGTAACTTTTTTTGATCATTTTAACAGTGCCTTCTGTCATATTTCTGTAGTAATATTAACTTTTATTAAGTTAAAAAAACTATGTGCTAATAATAAAGTTAATTATACTTCTTTATTAATTTTAAGAGCTTTATCTACAGTTGAACTGTAATTAAAAATATTAGAGTATTATAATTGAACTGTCTCAATACATAGCATAAAAACTTATAAAAATTGAAACTAGCTAAATCATTTATTCAAATCATACTTAATATGATTCAAATAATTTACCATTCATTGAATGGTAATTTATTTGAATCATATTAAGTATGATTCAAATAAATGATTTGGAATTTAGAATGATTCAACAAAAAATAGTGGTAATATCATTTATTAAAATGATTTTACCACTACTTTGATTGCCATAAGAGGATTATTGAGGAGAACGTTTGATTAACACAAAATTTTTTATTTTTTTGTTTTTATTCATTTTTCTTTTTAGTTAAATCTGAACTAACTATTATAATTTTAAAAGCAGATTGAAGTTCCTCTTCATTCGCCCCTCCCCCTCCCCATGTCTCAAAATAAAAGCGGAAAATAAAAATTTAAGTACCAAAAGTGCTGCAGAAAATAGAGTATGTGCTGCATGAAATAAATCAATGAAATTTGGCAGGTGCAAAGAAATTGTGTAAACTTAACATCGAGAATAGTATTGCAAAAAAAACAAGCATTTCTTCAACATTTACTGAATGCACAAAGTATAACTAAGTTTTTGTCATTTAAAAATCTACTTTAAAAAGTTTTTATTGTAATCAAAAGGTACAAATGTATAAAGTTTAATTACTCTAGTTTTTAAAAAATATCTATACTAATATATAACTCTAAATAAAAATCCTCAAAATACGTTTCTCCCTCGATAGCGAAAAGCAAACTTCAAAAAACGTGGCACAGAATTTTAGCACAAATATCGGTTTCGTAAAACCCGTAATTCTACGTACCTAACTGTACTATGAGTCATGTAAATTAATTCAAAACAAAAATTTAATAAAATGCCTTAGAATACATAACATAAGGTTTTTAAAATGTTAACACAAATAGTTGTATTTATTTTTTTGGTTATTTATTAAGTTTGAGAATGTTTCAGACTATATTATTCGCAATTTACTTAGTTGCTAAGGTTAATTAACTTGTTTGGCAGTGTTTAGAAAACAAGTTATTTAATATTGAGTTTTAGTTTAAACAAAAAAAAATTAATTACATTACGAGAAAGAGAATTAAATTCTATATAAATTTAATCAAAATAATAAACTTTTTAACAATCTTTTTCTATAGGAACCACATTAACAGATAATAGTAATTGGCCTTGCGTTAAAGCTCCTCAAGCTAATGCGTTAGTTTGACCTACAAGATGGCGTCGGAATAGTAATGTTTACATCGTGACGTCAATAGAACACCATCAATTGTTTTATAGGACGCGTTAGATTTTACAATGTAACACAACTTTTAGTGTAGTTTACACTATTTTGCGCGTCATTACATTGTTTGCAATATTGTAAAAGTTTTAAAGGTTTCTAAGATGGTATAACCTGTTTTACGGGTATTTTTTGGCGAATTTTTTAGGTTTAATATATTAATACAAGTTCGACGGTGTCATGTATTTTAATTTTTCGGTTGTACGGCTAATACCCTTTCATAGTTTTATTAAAAAAATTTACCATCCTCCTTTATAACTTTTTATTAATCAATATTTGTAATTACGTAAGAACGAAACAAGATCATCAAAATTATCTTGCTTATCTACCACTTATTCCATATGAGATAGTGAATAAGCTGTTGTCATGCTAATTAACAATATTTTTTTAAATTCTCCATCAAATTCTAAATTTAGTACATATGTAAAAAAACTTCTTACTTTTGCATAAAAATTGTAGTACAAAATTTTTCAGGATTTTATTTTTACCAGCCTATATAACACATATCCAATGATGTATATATTGTTTATTTTTTGGTAATTATTAAAAAAAAGAGAAGATAATTGCTTCAACCCTGCATCTTTATCTATTTATCTAAAATTCATTAAATTCCTAACATCAAGAAGCCATTACCATTAGACCTGTCGCATTTAAAACTTCACAAGTTGGAAAATTCTTAGTGAGGGTGTTGGTAATAAAACCACTATCAGCCATTATGTTTGTAGTAAGTCACTTTCTTGATATTTTAGGCTATGCGATTTCTGCGATTTGCTGTGCACTGTCTCTGTTACCTGACTTTCTCCGTTAAATTTTACGGGAAAATGAAATTACGGAAACCTGCCAGAGTTATTTTGATCAAAACTTTAAGTTCATTTCATTCAAAACAAATCGCCCCCAGAATGAACCAATAAAACTTTGAAAATAACAATTAGAAATAAGTGCTCTATTTAAAAAAAAAACTTATAAGAAAATAAAATAACTATATGATTTCCAATATCAAATGTTTCTTAATTAAAAATTATATAGCTACTTAAATGAATATACATATGTACACAAAATAAATAAACAATCTTCAGATATGTATAAAATGTACAATTTACATTAAAATTATGATCCAAATCGATATTCACATAAATACATCAAGGTCTTATAACGGTTTCCTTTTAATAACCCCCCCCTTTTTTTTTTGATAGATTATTTACATAAAAAAAGCACACAATTTGCAAATTGGATAAAATTTATAAGTCTTTTCCTTGTTCATTATTTAAGATTCGAGTAAGAATTACAACACAACACTTGATGATTCGTTGGCTGATTTTGTAACACTTGATGTATCATCACCATTGTCAGACTTCGTAGATTCGGGATAGTATTGCTTCAAGCGAACGTGCCATGCAATACTTGTTACGGCGGAAATAGTTTTAAACTGATGACATACATTTCGTGGAATAAAATATATATCATTATCCCGAAGAGTTATACGAGCATAACGAATTCCTTCTCGACGGAGTTGATTCAATTTAGCATCATCGATCCATTGAACGCACTATAACATTGAACTAAATCATGAGCATATCAAAACACCAAGTTACCAAAAAAAAAAAGTTTTAACAAAATGACCCTTTATATTTTTTTATTATCTATTATTTAAATAATATTTTAACAAACTTTGTTTTTTAGACTTCAAAAAAGTCCGAATAATTGGAAAAAAGCATTTATTAAATAACACATATTTGTAACCATGAGCGAGACTAGGTTTTTACAAACCGAGACGAGAAGTTAGTACTTCTCGTGAGACCGAGAACGAGACGAGAAATTTAACAATTTTTGAAAACAAATTTATTAAAATCCAAGTAATAAAAAAAAAAAAATGTAAACATGGTTTTGACAAATAGACACAAAGACATTTGTCAAATGTAAACAACTTTTTCAAATATTAATTCAGAATTTTTTTGCCAAACTTTTCCAATGTTTTCTCTGATTAAGATGATTTGTTCTACTTTTTCTGGGTGTAAGTTGTGTCTGGATGATCGGACGACATTTCCACCTGAGCTAAAAACTCTCTCTGATTTAGTTGAACTTGCTGGAATAGCTAAAATTTGTCTAGCTAATGAAGAGAGTTCTGACAATGTATTTGAATGCAATTTCCACCAATCAAGAATCGGAAAGTCTTTTTTGGCATCAGGGAGATATTCATACTGGCACATTTCCCTCAAAATAGGATTCAGTTTAGATGTTGGCTCTTGTGTTTCAAGTCTGACGTTTAACTTGTGCTTTAGTTTTGAATTAGGGGACAAATCTGCTAAAAGCACTCTGGCAACAGGTTGGCACTCAACATTATCCTTAACCTGTGAGGCTAACAATTCTTTTGTTGTTTGAAATTTTTTGAAGAGCCTAAAGCGAAGCCCCTTTAAAGCAGGATTAAAGTAGTTTGCTACAGCACTCAATAAGTTTCCAGTGTGACAAAGAGGAAATCTTTTCTCAATGCAGCTTTTCAAGTTTTTTGCATACAAGACACCATAGCCATTTTTTCCATCCGTCTCAATAAATTGATCAATTTTGTCATGAATTAAATAAAGAGAATCGGCGGCAGTGTTAATTGTTGGAATAGACTCAGCCGACCATGTTTCTGTAGTTTCTTTAAGTAGTGCCAAATTTTCTACTGCTTCCTCGATTGATTTCTACTGTGATGCACTGATGGTCTTTGAAGAAAAAATATCTTCATTTACACATAAGCTGATAATTGCACTCTTTAGATGTAGGCATAAGCCATGCAATCCAGTTCACTATTCCATCTTGTGTCAACAGATTGGTGTAACTGTCTAAAATTGATTCCTTGAGCCTCTGATTCTGATTCAAGCAACTCAGCTGCAACTGTTGACTGGTGAGTTAAAGAAGCCAAATCTTTGCATGTTTGCAACGCATCATCCATTCCAGCAGTCATTCCAAATGAGTCTTGAACTGCACATTGCAAAATATAATTGTAGCACAAGTATTGGTCAAGGTGCTTTGACAATTTGACTGCAAGTTTCATGTTTCTTGCCTGGTCGTTCACGCAGTACATTGGCAAATCAGCAGGCAAATTTAGTTCTTATAAGAAAGAATCCAGCTTTCCTTCAATCAAGATACCTGTGTGTCTGCCTGGGAACTGTTGGACATGGGGTGTCCAATGATGTAGTCTCCAATTTTCGTCAACAGCATGAAAAGTCCAAGAGATGTAGCTGTCCCGAGCTCTAGAAGTCCAAAGGTCAGAAGTAAATGCAGCACTTTTTAGATTTGGCGTAGTCTCCGTTATTATGCCAATAATAATGGAGATTACGGCCTGTTTCCATCTTTGTTTTCAAAGTTGACTGCTTGTGTTTCCATCTTTGTTTTCAGAGACTTTTTGCACGTCTTGCATTTAGCACCATCACTTGTTTTTTGAAAATATCTCCAGACTTTGTTTTTTCTTGGTGACATTTTTGATTGTTGAAATGAGGCAAGAATATTTCTTCTCAATATGAACAATATGTGTAAAGTTGAACTCCACGGGTAAACGAATGAAATTAAGTCGAAAGTGCACCATTTTATACAAAAAGTTTTTGTATTTAAAATCTAATTAAAATTTTTAAATTAGATTTAAAAAAAAAATGTAATTAAAAAATCTAATTAAAAATTTAATTTGTTTTTGTCAAAAACAAATTAAATTTTTAATTAGATTTATTAAAATGACGTCAAAATATTAATTAATTAAAAAAACTAATTATTAAGCATTTTGTAAATTATAATAATTTTTAATTTGGAAAATAATATAATATTTAAGTCTCGTTCTACTTTTCGCAAGAATTTCTATTTCTCGTTTCTCACGAGAAGTCCCATTTCTCACGAGAAACGAGATCTCGCTCATGGTTACATATTTGTAAAGTGGAAAACGTAAAACAAATAGTATGGAAAATAAAGGGTTCTTAAAAAATATATTACTTGAGACATGGGTGGTTCATAAAGATCCAATTGCATCTTTTCTACTACTGCTAATAGATCGCCAGCATCAAAAGCTATTACTTCTTTACAATGGCGATTTATACTCGGACTAAATAAGACAAAATATAAAGTTTATAACTAAAAACAAATGAAAACATTATACAATATAAACTAACTAGCAATAAACAAATAAAATTTTTGCAATAATAATAAACATTTGTAATAAATTTTAAACACATTAGTTGACTTTATCTAATAGTAGCCAAATATTCTAATAAATTTAAATCCTTATATATGTTCAATAGTTGAAACATTTTTAAAATATGAATTTTTTAGCCAAGAATTATTTTGAATTAAAACTCTTAATCAACTAAAGATAAAAAAAGAAAGAAAAGAATTTAACATTCGCTCACACATCTTAATTATAATAAAAGTTTCGCATTTATAACTATATATTTAAAATTAAAAGACTTAATATATACAATTATAATTTAGGATTTATAACTTAACATTGTTATTAAATAAAGGTTTTTCGAAATTTTAGATCGATTTTATAAATCACTTTTACATTTTAAACAAGATATTATCATCTTGTTTAAAATGATAATAAATCTTTACAATTAACTTGGAAAAGGTTATCTAGATTGAATCTGTAGTAAAAAACTGTTTAATTGAGTAATTTTATATATAAAATTATTGCTGAATTTTATACTAAATGTAAAAACTTTTATTTAAAAAATTTCTGTTACAATATTTACTACTATTAATTTCTAAGATTTGAAGAGTTTTAAACTTCAAAACTAAAATTTTAAAAAAAACTGTTTCAAGATGATGCTTTACCTACCAATCATAAACTTGCTGTGTTTCTTATTATCCAGACTGTCAGTGAAATGCTAATTAACATTTCTTTTTCCTACTAAATATCACTATGGTCTCAAATTTGTGTTTATTCTACCAATCAAAAACACAATTATTCAATACAATATTACATAATATTACTTTCTATTTTTAAAATGTATTTATATTTATAATTACAAACGTTTGACTCCCATTTTAAGAGCAAATACAATTTTTTCCAAAAGCAGCCAATCATTTATTGCTGATTTCAAGCACTGATACTGTCTTCTCCGTTTGACAAGCGCTTTTACGCTCTTACAGTTTTGCGCTTGCCCACACCTCCGCCAATACTACGGCTGGCGCTTTTTTAAGCGCTCGCCAAAAAATTTCAAGCGTGTTTTTAAATTGCAACAAATCTTTTTTCTTAATCAAATTCTAATTAAAGAGGTACAAAAACAAATATTTTTTAAAAAACCGCGCACGCTAGGCAAATAATTACTGTCCGGCCAGCACTTTTTCGTGCGCTGGTGGTAAATTTCAAACAGAGAAGACTGCTGAAAGCTATTACAGCTATTTTATAAACAACTTTATAAAAACATAATTCAATAATACCTAAAAACTGTTAGTTGTTATTTAGTGCATATTTGGTCACTAATAGTGACTCACTATTTAGCAAAATAAACCAGACACAAACAATAACGTTACTGTTAATTTTTAAAAGCAATTTGAAATTTAAAAAGAAAATTACTTTTTGTCAAAATGAATAGCTTTTAAAACTCCAACAGCAGCAGTTGTGGTTCTATCAAGACCATGTCCAACATGATCTGCATGACACTTGGTTCGGTCTTCAGCTAGTGATTCTCTCGGCTCAGACGATCTTGGCAAATATTTTAACTTTTGTAGCTCATTTACACCGATTCTAAAGTTTAAGAAAACCCATCAGAATGATGATGCATTTTCTTTTCTGTCTTTATATTGGAATGATATATGCTAAATAACCTGTAATCAAAAATATTCTGGTTAACAAGATCAGAAATGACACTTAAACAAGGTCAAAATTGATATAAGATGAATTTTTTTTTGAAACTTCAATTTTATCCATGAGCAACATCTGCTTATAATTATAGTAATTGTGTAAAACAAATAATTTTTTGGAACTAAGATAAAACTTGGTAGATAAATAAAATATTTATATACCGTGTTGCTTGACAACTTGTTTTTCTGCGCCTCATCGACCTCATGTTTTAGAGTTAATGGATTGAGCAAGGATTGTAATGATTAAAAGAAAAAGCTTCTACAACTGTTATAGCCCCCGCAACCTTGCAGTGGTAAATACATTAAAAATATATATATTCATGACACATTTTTGCACTCTTTGCTGTGCATAAAACGCCATACTATAATAGTTATCTGCAAAGGCTTCAGTACATACATCAAATTATAGTTTGCCTTTGAGTAGATACAGTTTTTATGCATCTAAACAATTTAAAAATTTTAAGCATGCAAATTATATTGACAGTGGCAAGCTAAACCTGTAGTGTGTGTGGGTGTGCACGAGTATATATATGCACATATACAGCGTGGAAAATAAGTAATTGAAGAGGGGTGGTAAATTCGACTGGCAAACACATGAAATTGGTGGTCATTTGATTTTTTTTGACAATCAAAATTTTGATTTTTTTCTTTGTTTAAATTTTATCTAGTAATACTTCTTCATGACTGAATTTTATATGTAAAAATAATTTAATGCTTGATATTAACAAACTCATATTCCTTTTAAAAATAAAACTTTAAACAAAATGCATTTTTTAATTGGAAACGCAAATAACTAACATTTAAATAACCAGTTAATCTTAATAGCTCAAAATAATTCTTGCGCATACAAATTTCCATTTAATTAAAAAAGGAAGTTTAATACCATCCGAGTAATTTTGATTTTTTTTTTTATATCGAAACAGTTTTTATAAAATAATAAAATTTAAACTGAATACTTAGTACTAAAAGAAATTGTTTTATGAAATGTATATATTACAAATGTACAAATGTAACTAACAATGTATTTTCAAATATATGTTTTGTCTGATTACTTGATTAAAAGAAAAAAAGTACAGTTGGAGGAGAAAATGTTCTTAGTTACATACAACAATTACAAAAAAATAACAAAAAGGCTTTCAATCTGTAAAGTTAAAGAAAAATAATTGTACATTTTATATCACAGCTCATTAAAATCATTATAAACAGTGTTTATTAAACACTGCTAAATTTAATTAGTTAACAATAACATTAGTAACTCTCGTGCGCAACTATTTAAATTGAATACTTAATACGAAGAAGACAAATGTTATGTAAAACAAGATTTTTACTAAGTGTATATATCTTTTAAGAATTAGAGAAAAAAAGAAAGCACAAATGCACAAATAGTAATTTAAATTTATCTATAAATTATTATCTATAAATCATTTATTGCAATTTGCGGCAAAATTTACACTAAAATAAATTAAAAGATTTAAAGAAAAGAAAAGCAAAGTGAAAAATAAAGTACAGTTAAAAAAAAAAAAATGTTTTAAATACAACAATTATTACATATTTTATAATCATTAAAATAATATATTAAATATTATTATTAAAATAGTAATAATTAAGGAACTTCAATCATTTATGCAAAAAATGATTTACCAGATACACCAGTGCACTGAAAGTAATCTAAATGAGTGAAGCAAAAACATAAATGGTTCAAGTCATATTTAATATTTGTAAACGAAGCAAATAAATAAAGCAAATCATTATAGTATGTCGAAAATAGCATATCGTAAAAAATAAAATTATTTTAAACGCATTTTCAAAATTTAAATGATTTTATAAAATTTTAGTATATGCTTTTTCCAAATTACATCCTGATTACATGTCAAACCCTGTTTCTCAGAATTCATTTTGGGAGGTCAAAATAGGAACTTTAGTCATTTCAGGCAGTCGTTGACTGGCTGTTATTTTCCGCGCTGTATGTATACACACACATATACATATATATATATATATATATATATATATATATATATATATATATATATATATATATATATATATATATATATATATAAATACACACACACACACACACTATAGCGTATATAGATCAGCAAATGCCTAATAGTTTTGCTTATCTTTACAGGGTGTAAACTAGCCCTGTAGGGCCCCACCAAACGCGGTATTCCCAAATGCTCAAAAAAATTAAATTCCCAGTTTAAAGGTGAAAAAATCCTGTTCTCCAAATAAAGTTTATCAAATTGAAGTTTAATAAAAATTACTGAAAATTAATTATTATTTAAAAATAATAGAAAAATAACAAAAAAAACTCTAATTTGTTAATTAGCAGTCAAGGCGTAGTGATAGCGCACTTGTCTAAGAAACAAAGGATCCGTGGTTCAAACCCTTCCTCTGGACAAGATTTGTGACATCGGTTAGGAAAGAGGTATGAACTTTCAATTAAATGCTCTTCTGCAGTGCTCTGTTATAAATCATATTCTGATGAGCTTTTTTAAATAATTAGGAGAATTTAGTTTCATTATGTTTCTAGAAAAAAACTCACGTAATCACCCACTAAAAAGCCGAGCCAAAAGATGTTACACATGAATCACATAACAAATACCCCAAGAAATTTTCTACTGGTAATTTGAAGTAAAATATTTTCCACTTTGTCTTAAAATAATAAGTTATGTTCAAATAAGTAGTAAAAATATATATCATGTAAATAAAGCTATATTGGTAAAATTAACAAAACATCAACACATATAAAAAAGTTTGCGCTTGCTTTAATCATGATTTGTTAATAAATATTTCAAATACAAAGTTTCTTCAGATTTGCAAAGACTTTTGATATCTTCTAAAACCTATACTGCTTGTTCGACACTAATGTTGGATCTTTGCCTTTATAGGTGAAGGAATATCACACTAAAACTTCGTGAATGTACTGAAAGCCTTTAGATGATCTTTTTAATGGTTTCCTCCAATTCTTTATCATTTTCAGGGTTAAACATTTGGTTTGAAAACCAGATTTCTGTCTGTCTTCCAGCAACAAGCTCAACTGCCATCTCAAGTCGTTGTCTGTCTGAAGGAATAAGTATGTAAGCAAGTTGTAAATAAATTGCCCGGGAGTTCCATCTAGATTGGCTAATATTTGGTAAACTTTTTAAATTAACCTTAGGAAATTTCTTTTCATTCCAAAAGAATTTCACTAATCAGATGCTTCAAAAACACATTTTTCTCCTCTCCATTTCAGTTCATTCTCCTTCGATTGTTTACCACTATTGTCAAAGTTCTATGTTAAATAGTCATATTTACTACTGATCATGATTACACTACAAATGTTAACACTTATAAGAGTAAACATTTGGAGTGTCTGTCGCAATCATTTTTATAGATCCCCATAAATCATATTTAATCAAAATCCTTCAAAATCATATTTAATCGAAATCCTTCAAAAATTGTCTCTGACTTTTCGTACTTCAGTACCATTAGCTTTAGCCTAACCGCTTTTTTATTGTTCTTTATCACGACTACTTGATGTTCCAGCCCAGCTATCTTTTTTCGATCAAAATGCAAACACCAGGAAGATCAACACCAGTCATCTGAAGTTATTGAAACACTGTGGCAGCTCTTTGTGTACTTAGCTTTGCTTGACAAACCAATTTAACAGCCTTAACTGTCCTCTGTTTAATTATTTGTTTATTAATATTTATTGAAAGTTCATAATCACTGTCACTTACTGATTTATTACTACTTTCGTGTTTCTCTCTGAATTCATTTAAACTTGAAGTTGATGGTATTGATGAAACATTTCCAATTTTAATTTTCTTTGAAGGATGTATTTTTTTAGGATCATCAGGCTTCATTGCAGTATATCTCACTTTACCAGATGCCTCTACTTGCTTTAAATAAAGATTTTTATCTTTAAATTTTTTATCTTTGAATGCAACCAAAGTCCATCCTCTTTTGTTATATCTAATAAACCATAACCATCCTCTTTTGTTATATCTAATAAACCATTTCAATTCATCTCTTTTTAATCAATTTTTCTATTATTCTTAGCACTGATCTTTTTTCTATTGTTACAAAATTCAAATTAGCCTATAGTTCTAAACATTCATCTGAAATTTTCTCTATTCGTCCCTTCACATTTTTACAATCTGATGACAAGCTGGTGTATCGGTCAATTTGTTGGCATTTTACATATTGTTCCTAATGATTCTTGAGATTTACTTTTATGTAATTTACTTTTCTCAAAGTGAATCAAATTCTTTTTCCATACGCCTCTTGATATTTTGGTTGCAGTAAAATATTTGTTTGATATATTGAATGGTTGTGTAATAAATTACGCAATGCTAAATTTCACTAATAAACAAAACAAAAAAGTTTTCCTCAAAAGGCATTGAGTTAAATCAAAATAGCATGTTAAGTTTAATGAAAATCGCAGTGTAAAAGAGCTTAAGATCTTCGACATCTGTTTTTAAAATAAATTTAGCGCTGTGTAATTTATGGACAATCCCTTAGGATCTATAATTCATTTTGCGCGTGAGCTTTTTAAAAGGATGTACCTTAAAATTATTGTCATTTTTTTCAAAATATAAATGCTCATAACTAGGTGATATGCTCATTTGAAAATCTTAAAATTCTTTTTTTTTATACTCCTACCGTAAGGACTTCATGGGGCACCTAAATATGATTAAAAAAAAAAGTGTATAAAACTTAAAATAAAATCGCTGTTATTGGTATAACGCTATTGCAGGACTGCAAAAATGTCTCTTGGAAAAAACTTCTTGAGAATTGGAATTTTCCCAATGATTTTATGGATTTTTTCTGAAACTTGCTTGTGAACTAATTTCTTAAAATTTGCAAATAATTTTTTACATTCCGTTCCAATAACAGCAAATATTATATAAGCAAAAAATA
Organism: Hydra vulgaris; assembly: GCF_038396675.1. NCBI lineage: Eukaryota > Metazoa > Cnidaria > Hydrozoa > Anthoathecata > Hydridae > Hydra > Hydra vulgaris. Next base: position 24,400,011 of record NC_088931.1, read on the forward strand.
GAGTACAATCTAAACAAATAACAAACTTGTTTGGTTTAACACCCACAAATGCCATTTCTTTAAAAGTTTTGCCCTACTTGGCTGAAAAGTTAAATAACTTATTAAGTCTTACTGCAAACTCTACTTCAAGTAGTACATGTGCTTTGTCAAAAAAAATATTGAGAAGCCGCCAATGTCAGATACTTTTGAAACTTTGATCAACTATGAATATTACAGTAAGTCTTTTAGTTATTGTTTATATCTTTTTTGTTTGGTATTTTATATCAACTGAATTTTGTGATCACATTGACTAAAATCACTTTTTACTTATCTACTATCTTTTCTCTACTAACTTTTTTAAAAGAATACCTCTGAAATATAAGTTAAATACAAAAAATGTTTTATGATTATAACAAACTGGTACTTTCCTGCTTGCTTTTATTTAAAATATCAATTAAATATGTATATTAAAATAAAAATAAATACGTTTAATAACAAGAATGTTTTTTTTATTACAACAAACTGGTACTAATTAAAAACTAAAAACAAACTTAAATATTTGAATGAACCATAGTCATAATAACATTTTATAACTACGAATAAAAAAATATTTGTTGTTATTCTTCGTTGCCACGATAGCGTGCAAGCGCTTGCGATTAAATTATTTTTGTATTTAAATTGCTGTTACTTTAAAAATCACCATTTAATAACCACCATTGAAAAAGAAATATATATTTAAAAGAATACGGCATATGAAAGCGGCAATGATATATTAAGATTAAAAATAAATTAAATATATCATTCTTAATAATAATTAATATACACTGATTATTTTATTATATAAGAATAAATAATTCATAATATATATTTGGAAATTGGAGCTTAATTTGCCATGTCATTGTAAAACTGCTTCTAATTTTGCCTTGATTTTATACATATCTTAAAAATGTTACAGATGGTATTTTATTTTTGGCACTGCCCAATCAATGTATGCAGCGCTGCAGTGGAGTAGAAGAAAATATTTATAAAAAGACCCCACACATTCCCGAAACACATTTTAATCTCAGGGATAGAGGGAGGGAGGGTGTGTGTGAGGATTTAGAAAAGTTTAGACAAATTCTTAATTTCGTCAAATGCTGTATCAAATTTATTCCTGGTTAACACCCTGCTTTAGAGCATACAGCTGTTTCAGAAAAAAAAATTTAGAATGAAAGAAAAGATTGCTACCCCATGCCAAATCCTCAGTCGATGTAGCGGCATACCTTTACTACAGCAGGCAATAAGATAGTCAATGTATGTACTGAAGCCCCCGGAAGCAGGCTATTTCAGTGTGGCGTCACAGTGCTTATCTAAACATGCATTTTTAGTTGCATATATATATATATATATATATATATATATATATATATATATATATATATATATATATATATATATATATAAATATATATATATGCAATATCAGGTTTGTTAAAAAAAAGCCAAACATAGCCAAGACAGGAATCCCGGTCAGTTGCTAAAGCAAAATAAGTTTTTTCATTGAATGAAAATAAACCCACATTCAAAATATGAACAGGGGTTTTCTGGAATCAGGAATTTCATCTTTAATCTTATTTAGGTTAACTATTTTCAATAAAAAAATGAATGCAAAAAATTTTTCCCAAATAACTCAACACATTTACCCAACATTTTTTGGGTTTTCAATAAGTTTGATACTTCTTTTATGTTAATTAAATAATGCTATTTAACAACAATAATAACAAAATAATAAAACCTACTTTCTTTTTTTTCCAATCGGTGATTTAGGCATTTCTATGGATGGAACCATTTGCTCTCCTGGACGCATCCATAATATTGGACCATCATTGCTAGTTGTTCGATCCAGTCCACTATAAATAGACATGTCACCCCATGGAAGGGTAAGGTTAAGAAATGGATCTTTCTCTAACTTTCCAAGAAGTTTAGGGAAATAACCACCAGACTCTTCTGACACAGTTCCTACTAAACTTATTTGCCCTAATGCACCAGCTCGATGAGTACCATTACAAAAAGTGCTTTTAACATTATTACAAAATTCATCCATCGTCATAGATACAATATCTGATTTTCTTCCAAGAGATTCTACCTTTACAATCAAGTTAGGCTGAGTGGTGTGTAAGTACTGAACAAGTTCAGGTAAGCACAACCCAGCATTATGTACAATACCCATTACATAATCCGATCGACCTTCTGTTTTTTCAGCATAACAAGTATTAAGGAATTCTTCAGCAAACTTTTTTAGGTATTCTGCTTTAATATTTGTAAGTTCTTCTGCATAAGCATGTAACACTTTAGCTCCACCATTAGGATCAGTATATGAATGAATATACTTTCCAAACTTTAAAGCTGATTGGGTGTCTTTCTGAATCATATATTCCATATCTGAAAAATGTCTTTCAAATATTTCTCTGTAATGCTTTTTTGTCTTAATCTTATCCTTTCCATTTTTTGAATTGTATGATCCATCTATATCTAAGAAAATATTATTTGTTAAATAGTATGATCAATCTATATTTAAGAAAATTCTATTTTTTTGAATAGTATGATCCATCTATATTTAAGAAAATATTATTTGTTGAAAAAACTGTAAAATTTAATAAAAAATGTTACTGTAAAATTATTTTACAAAAATTTCTCTGCAGTTTTGTTTTAACTTCATGAATAGACTGAAGAATTAATTAACAAGACACAAAATTATGAAACTAAAATTTTAACTTTAAGAAACTCAACACGCTAAAATAGAAGCAATAACATTAGTATAATGTCAATTGCTGATAATAATAACGTTAATGATTATAATAGTAATAATAAAAATAATAATAATAAAACATCACTTTATTTTTGCAAAAAAAAAAAAAAGTTCAAAAGGTATTATCTATGCTAGAACTTATTATTCTCTGATTACCGAATCTTGATAAATTTTAGAAGATAAAGTATTAAAATCATTTTAATAAAATTTTTCTAAAATTATACATAATTATACTAAAAAGGAAAAACTTAATATTTCATCACTCTAACACAAGTCTCTTATGATAAGAGTAAATATTTAGCAAAACATCTCTTCTTTTGAATCTTCCTCATAACCCTGGCACACAGGTTAATCCTTTGACAAAATTTTACGCACATACTCTGTCAGGATTACTCACATACTCTACAAAATTTTACTCAAATACTCTGCCATACTAAGGTATTTCTTTTTCACTTTTTTATAGTCTGCAGTTCAGGCAATATTTTTGTCAGTCTTGTAAAGTTGTATGCCAAAACTGTCTGTATCCTGAAAATAATTTAAAAAGTGCTCATCTGAAACTTTCTCGACTGCTAAAAGACTGCATTTGTGATTCTTATTTTCAATATTCAAAAATTCTTTTTGTCATTGCATTTAGTAAAAAAAATATCTCAATTTGAATAAGCTCACTTTTTAACTAATCAATATAACTTTCTAATAATTTTTCAATATAAATTTTAATCTTCATGTTCTAGTGCTAACATGTTAACAATAAGAACTGCTGTATGTAGTAATTATGTAAAAGTAATCATGCAATAGTGGTTAAGCATCATAAGCATGAGATACAAAGTTCAAACTAACAACATCTCTGGATAGCAAATAGTTTATTTCAGAATTAAGGGTTGAAAGAGGAGTATAACTACTGAGTGAGGTATTACTACCGAGAGGGGTACTATTAGTGAGAGTTTTTGCTAAACAATGGAAGAGCAGGAGAGTTTTCTCTAGCAACAAAAACTACTTGTGTTCTATAAATTCATATCTAATTTTGGATTTAAATAGCTATGCTCATTTTACTTTAACCAAAGTATATAGTTTCACTTTAAAAAGTCTTGTAAATCAAATTAGGAAATAAGTTTAGCTTCATGATCAAAAACATGACAACTAAAAAAAATAATAAGTTTTAAAAAAAAAGGTTTACTTTAAGTAAATTAGTAATAACTAAAGTAAATTAGCAATAATAATACAAAAGTAAATTAGTAATAACAAAGATTTATTTCAAGTAATAAATTGCACATAAGAAGATTGGTCTGACCCTTTTAACTTTTATCGCCCTTTTTGTTGTTGTTGTGATTATGATTGTGCTCACAGAGTTCTTATAGTCTTTTCACAGAGCATTGTGGAAGAGCATTTAATTAGGAAGCTCATGTCTTCTTCCCTAACAATGTTGATTATCGTACTAGAACCAGCATCAAATCTCAGACCTCTTGCAAGGAATAAATTAGGCAATTGCAAATTGTGATGAGCCAAAGCCATTTAGCACTCTTGAAAGTATATTTCATGCGGTAGTGGTGTAGTGGTAGAGTGCTCGCCTTATAAACTAGAAGTTCCAAATTCGATCCCCACTACGTCCCTGGTAATAACGCGATCAACTTGTTTCTCCGCGCAACAGACTTGTTTGTCAAGATTTGTGTTTCGCAGTTATAGAGTTAAGAGGGTTGTCAACTGTAGTGGCCTTCATAGCCTTAATGTGGTGAATTAATGTAAAAAAAAAAAAAGAAAAATTAAAATAATCCCTATGGCTAATTTTTTTATACCTGGGTAAAAGTTTATATAAAAAAAGATATAAACAAAGTTTACACAAAAAAACTTGGTCAAACAAATATTACCTTTGGTTGCTTGACTATCAGGTCAGAAAAAACTAAATTTAAAATTAACGCATGTACTTTCAGACCATGAGTATCACCAAGAAATGCTTGTATTTAAAGTTCTTTTATTTGTATTTACTTTTGAAGTTGATTAAAGTAGGATTTCATTTACATGATTTCTATTTTTTATAATTTTGGCATAAAACAATAAGTATTTTTATCCTGTATTTGTGTCACTTGGATTAAGATCTGTTTTATACAACAATATTTAAAACATAATAGTTGTGAGAGTTGTGAAAAAACTTTGCTATTATTACTCTAACCAGTGCCACGGCAACACAAGCTGCATATTCTTTGATTTCATTTTATTTATCTTGATTCCTTTAGACAATCAGATTTCGATCCTCTGTTACTGTTAACTTGAATAATAAAACTTTTTTATTGTGAATTAGATGGAAGCAGTGAGGCTTTTGACATATCGAAGATTTTGATAAGTAGGGTAGTACTAAATGGCTTAATTATTACTTATAAGCTATAAGCTTTGTTCATATTGCATATCTGTGAAAATTTATTAATGAAAAATACCTTTCTAACCACAATATTAAAGCTATCCTTGATAGACAACAGTCTCCTTGATTTTCAGTAACTTATAGGGTACCACAAGACTTCATTTTTGGTACTGTATTGCTTTTCAGTTATAATTGATGATCTATTATATTAAACAACCTTCTAGATAATCTTACCTCTAAAATCTTTAAAAACAAGCATCTGATCTTAAATGCAATATCTCTTATGTGACAGCGTAATTAAATGGAAGTTTAGCAGATGCACTTGGCAGAGGACTTTTAGGATAATCAAACACATGTATCTTGCAATTCTAATCTATAGAAAGTCTTTAGAGATGATTCCCAGTTGGATCATTGCTTCTTTAGACTAATAATTTTGGACCAAAACAACTTTATGATTTGTTCATATTTTATATATTAAAAAAAATATATAAATAAGTGTAAATTCTACTCAGAACTTTATTAACAAGAATTTTATAAATATATTTACATATTACTACATCTCTATAAACCAACACTATACTTAATTTAAATTAATTTAAAAAAAAATCCAAAAATATTCACTATATAACTTTCATCTTGAGAACTTTATTCGTTATTTACTCACCAGAATCTTTCTTTTGATGACAATGCTTCTTTTGCTTATCAGGCAATGATTCATTTTTTACGTTTTTATAATTTTTTTGAGTTTTAGAAATAGAGTTTAAATAAGAAATATTTTTGGATGAAATGTTATTGATTTTGCTTTTTATATCAGCAATCTGCAGCAATCGATTACTGATTGTTTCTGTCATTGGCTTGGTTGAAACGTCATACGTTTTAATATCTAGCTTCATTAATGGAAAAGAAGCCTTTTCAGTATGCTCATTCGAATCATTAATATCTTCTTCTTTAATAATTTGCATTTGATATTTTCCCTTGAAGTCATCGTTGCTAACGATTTTCTCAGCGGCAACCTGAGCGATCTCCATGATGCTCCGCATTAGTTTAAATTAATTAATTGGAAATTCGAGACATTTGAGATAATCGGCTACCGTAAAAGAATCGATCGTATTTTTTTCAAAAACAATAACAAATCATGCCTTTTTATTTTTAGCTGTGTTTTTTGCGAAAATAATAATAATAATAAAATGAACACGATTCTTCTCAAAATCCTACTATGTACCTTCATTGATATTACTAGTGGAATAAAAACTATAGATTTGACAGAATCAATGTGGATTTTATCAAACAAATCTATAAGTATATCAGTTAATGTTCCAACGTCTGTTCATATGGCTCTTTTCAAAAATGGTTTAATTAATGATCCCTTAGTTGGCTATAGAGATAGAGAATATGCATGGATTGCTGATCAAAATTGGATTTTCGAAAAACAATTTTCAGGTTAGAGTAAAGTTTAACATTTTTATAAATTCAAATTAGGACTTACTGCCTCTTGTTTTTTTGTGAAATATTTACTAAGAGGGTGCTACAAAATTTTGTTAAACTTTTTAAACATTTGCGATAATTTTGTTCTGTAAAGCAAGATAAAAAAACACTACTAAAATTTGTTAGCTTATGGAATTCAAGTAAATAATTAATAAATTTTAATAATTTTGATGGATAATTTTATTTCATATAAAATTTAGTATACTGTTCAACAATTACAACTCTATCAAAAAATAATACCGTTCTTAACTATATTAGTAATTTTATTATACTATTTTTTCCATTTGAGTCTTGAGTGAAAGATAAAGTGGTCTTGAGAAAGATAGTTTTATAAACTTTTTTTAAAAATGTTAGATAGAGAATGTAACAGCAACATTACACAGTAGATATAAATAAATCAGTATTTAAGATTTAAGGTTTTTAAATGCTGCAGTGTTAACTACTTTTGTTTTTAATGGGCACGTATCCATTTCTGTATGTGATTTTTTTATCCTATTCTTTGTTTTTATACTTAGAGTCTGAGATTTGAAGCAATATACTATTGAGATTATCTTAAATAACAGTTATTCTAAAACTTTCTTTATCATATTTTAGGCTACCTAAGTAACTAAATTTATATATATATTTATTTTATATTTTTGTGTGTTAATGTTGCAAAAGTTTGAAAAATATATAATGGTTTTCTGAAGGCTCTACTCGAAATTTACTTTAGCTTGAAATATTTGATGACTGCTATTTCTCATTGAAAATATATTAAATATGAGTTGCAATTATATAATATTTTATTTGAAGCACTCACAAGCAATTTATTTCCATATAAATAACTATAGAAATTAGACAAAATTGCAACTTCTGTGCATGACTTCTGTGGTTGACCATGAAGTGGATTAGAATGATTGTTATGATTGAAATAATATGAAAACAAAATAGATATCGCCAATTATAATGTTTTTAAAGTAATAGAAACAACATATTGTTTTGACAAGAGCATAAATATCTTGTGCGCCATTAAAGATGGCAGACGTAACTTTGTAAAAAAATTAGAAAAAAAAAAAAAAATTGCGAAACATAAACTTTTTTGTAATAATGTTTGCATTATGTTAATAGTTCCATAAAGTCATATGAAATCAGTAATACTGAACTTTATTCTGATATTATTGAGCTAAAAATAAGATAAAAACAATTCACTAGTGTAATGGTAACAGCTGACTTTAACTACAATACTTTAAAGTGGGAAGACAGTATTGTAGAATTGCATAGCCAATAAGCTGAAGATTTTGTAGCATGTTTAAACGACTGCTTTTCGAACAATGTGTTACTGAAGCACATAAATGAAAATGAGTTAACAAATATACTTGAACTAGTAATTGTAGATAATAGTAACCATGTTTTTGGCTTGTCTCATTTGCCACCACATGGTTTTAATAGTAAAGGACATTATATTCTAAAATGATTTTTTGAAATGATGGTTTCTCTTCATCAGCTAAAAAATTTGCATATCGTAGAGGAAACTACGACAAAATTAATACTTATATAAAAAATATAAATTGGGCTGATGAATTTTAAAACACATGCATTAACAAATGTTATGATAAGTTTTTATATCATTACAATCAATCATGCATTAAATATATATTAATTAATAATACCTGTTATAAAACTAAAAGATATAGCAAATGAAGTTTGGATGTCAAATAGCTTGAGAAAAGATATCAATTACAAAAATAATTATTGGGCGAAAAATAAAAAAATAAACTGGTCTATAGCTGGCTCAATAGAGAAATATAATAAAATGAAAAGAAACATTCTAAAGCAAACAAATAATGCTGTTAAAAATTACGAACAAAATTTTGTAAATCAGGTAAAAAATGAACCCAAATTACTATATCCATATATTAGAAAAAAGTAGAAAGTAAAAAATCATATAAGAGCACTTAATAATAATATTGCTTCAACAATGTATAACAAACCTAGTATTGCTGATATTTTGAACAAGTATTTTTATTGTGTCTACATAAAAGAAGAAAATACAAACGATTGTAAGTTTGAAGTACAAACCAAGACTCAATTTAACTGTCAGACATTGGACATTGTCCAGCTAAAACCTCAGATTGTCCGATCAATTTACAAAGTAATCGGACATTTTGACCAATAGGAATTAAATTCTACAAAATAAAGCTTGGACAGGAATGGCGTGTGAGATCGAACGCTATTACTGACCATGCAAATGATTTTTTTTTTGCTTTCAACTTGACCACTTTTTTGTTTAGATGTTTTCATTATTTAAAGTTTAAATCATCAAAACATCTAAACAGTAGTTTAAGTTTATCTTAACGTTTCTTTTTGCAGTGCATTTCTGAAACGTTCAAGACTTAAATGTTTCAATTAAAATTTTAACGTTTCAAAGAATAATAAAAGCAGTTCCTACAAAAAAGAAAATAAATTGACTTTAAAATAAAATTAAAAAAACTCGAAAAATTACTTTTTTGTTACGTTTTTAATTGTATTTGAAAAAATTACTTTAAAACATAGAGTTAGGCAAAACCCTTTTACAAGTTTCTTCTGTTGATTGTTTAATAAATGAACAAATTTTATTTAAATTATTGAAAAGTGAAATTAAATTATTGAAAAGAAAAAAAAAAAAATATTTTTAAGTTGTATAAACATTTTTTTCAAAAAGCAAAAAAAATTGTTTAAGAGAATAAGGTCGTCTGTTTAAAATTGTAATTTTTCATGCTTTAATTAGTGAGTCAAGTTTTCAAAAAAGAACTTTTAAATAATTCTTTGTAATTGATTATATATCAATATCTGTTATTTGTTTCAAGAATTGTTTAATGTTCCAAAAAATAAATGCACTTTAATAAGAAAATTAGTTGTTTGTTATTAAATAAATAATCTCCATTTTCATTGGAAAGTATGCCCGGAAGCCATCTTAATTCCCGGCGAAAAAAATCTGATCTTATTACATCTCCAAAGATAAGGCAGAACTCTTTGCAAAGACCTTTTCCTCTAGTTCACCTCTTGAAAATTTTTGTTCGTCCATATCTGCATAGAATTTTTTGATGTTTAATTTTTATACTTTCATTGTTTTTCTGCGTCACACACTGTATTGAAAATACAGTGTGTGACGCAGAAAAACTTTCATTGTTTTTCAGTGGTTTTTATAATTTTAACAAATTAGAGCTTATTTCTCTCACATTTCTCTAATTTTTTCTACTTTTTTTTTTATTTAAAGAGTTTTATTTCTTTTTATAATTCTTAGTCTAAAATCTCAAATTAAAGTAAGCCAGTATCCTTTAACATGAACAAAAAAAGCTATTTGAGTAAATGTACTTAATAAAAGTAAGTTTATTAAAATTAATAAAAAAAGGAAAGAATAATAATAATAAAAACAATATTTTTAGTAATAAAAACAACAACAAACATGTATCAAATAATAATGTCAAAGAATTAAAATTTAAAAACTTTATTTAAACTTTAATTTTTTAAATTTGTTTGTAATATAAAAAAGAAAGAGAATTAAAAAAATTTATAGTTTTTTGAGCTTATTCACAAGCTTCAATTTACTAATGGATAATGTTTATTTTGTGTTATGCTCTACAACATCAAAAGTAGTCTGCCATGTAAAGACATTTATTTTAGATGGTTATTATAGAGGCATTTTACTCTGGTAAAACTTAAAACTATGTGAAATGATTATCTTTATAGAAAAAGTTAGATTTTTTTCTTTTTGTCAAAATGATTTTGTGTTATTTTTACATAATTATTTCAAGATAATCTGTTATTTTTCTAAGATTTATAAGATACTTTTTATCATAGATAAAATTTTTGTCAATTTTTTTACTTAAACTAGGAACTCAATTGAATATCTTTTTTTTTGAATGCTTCAATTTTTTTAAATGCTTTAATTTTTTTAAATGCTTTAATTTTAAGGTTGCTAGTTATAAGTTTAAGTCTGAGAGCATATTTTAAATAAACTTGTTCATAATAAATATGATGATGAATAATTTGTGAACCTCTAAAAGTATCATTATTAAGAATGAGATTCTTCAATTTCTAATTACAAATTTTCTAATTTTCAAGTTAGAGTGGTTAGTCATTAAGGAATCATTTTTCAAAACTTAGCTACAAACCTGATCATTTTAATGTCCATGATTTTAAACAACTATAAACAAACCTTATTCAAGAGTTTTTTTAAATTATTTTATTAATGTTGATTAATCTGTTTTTAGTTCAAAAGTTTTTTTAAATTCTATAATTGTGTTGCATGCATTGATTTATTATTGCATACTATTTTTAAAATTATTTGATAGAAAAATATGCTTCTTTTCTTATTATTTTTATGAAATTATTTTTTTATAATTATAAATTATTTTTTTGTCAAAATTATACTTCTTTTTTTAATAGTTTCATCTTCATTATTGGATTCACAAAGTGCCATCATTGCATTTTATGGGTTGGATACTGTTTGCGATATTTTCTTAAATGACGAATTTATTGGAAGAACTGAAAATATGTTTCTTGCTTATACATTTTCTATAAAAAAACAAATAAAACTTCAAAATTCACTAAAGCTTGTGTTTTTTTCACCCACATTGTACAGTTCTACTAAAAGTGAATATTATTTTCGCAATTATGGTTATCAAATTCCACCTGTGTTAGCTCCTAAAGCACAGCATGGTCGAAGTCATCAAAATTTTATTCGCAAAGAGCAATGTTCCTTTAGTTGGGTAGGTTTATTCCATTTATGTCAGGAATTTTTGATAATTATCAAAAATTCTCAACATAGTTTTGTAAAATTCTTTTTGCAATGTAAAAAATAATATATTATGACTGGTCATGTAATATTTCTTAAAAAAATATTTTTGTTCATAACCATATCTATATCATGGTCATATATAGAGTACCTAAGCCAGAAGGTATTTTTATTTAATATTATTTATGTTATTTAACCTATTTTGCAACAAAGTAAAAGTTTAAAATTTGACCATTATAAAAAGTGTATAATAGTGAAAATTTAAAATTTTAGAATTTAATAAAAGTTTAAAATGCTGAGATATAAAGAAAAATTAGTTAGTCATTCTAGTTATGGCTTCAGGACTATACAAAACTTGTCGTGTGGTATATTTGTATTTAAATAGTATATTTAGTCATATTTTTAGTTAATGTGATGTGTGATGATGATATGATGATACTTCATATTTTTGATTTAATAGGATTGGGGGCCTTCCTTTCCAACTATTGGAATATGGTATATATTTTTCTTTATTTTATTTTTATTTCTATTTGCTATACTTTAAATATAGTTGTTTTTTATTTATGTATAATGTAGTATATATTTTATAACATTTAATTTTTTAAAGGAAAAGCATTATAATTTCATTTGAAGACATTTTCATTGATGAATGTTTGGTGCATATTACACATAATGATGGTACTAATTTTGTTCAAATATATATATATTTTTTATTATCCAAATGGTCTATATATTTATTTATTTTTATTTTAACAAAGTAAAATTATATCAAATTGGTTTTAATAATAACTCAACATAGGCAATTTTTTTAAAAAGCTGATTTTTTATCTATATCATTACATTTGTATGTAGAATTTTCAGAAAATATAACAATACTGAAAAACCTTTTGTTCTGGAGATATGATCCTATAAAAAAAAGCAATAAAAATTTATGGTGTTGAATTTTTTGTTGAAACATAGACTAAAATTTAGGCATGAAATGAAAGTTGTAATAAATAATTTGCAATCTGCACCTTTGGTTTATTAAGAATTCACATTTTTAACATATATATGCAATTTTTAGCTACTAACTGATATTGAAATTTGGTTAATCCTCACAAAAAGTACCACAAAATCCAAAATATTTTGACCTGAAACTTGGCAATGTTCATAAAACCATAATCTGAGATAGTCGAGTGGGGATTTCGGAAATTAGACCATTTGGAGTAGAACCTATTTTATATAATTTTTTATTTAGTTATTAGACTTTAAATTAAATATGATTTTGAATATTAAAGATTTAAGTTTAGTTTTGAAGGAGTGTAAAGATGTTAGTAAAATTTATGAATAGTTATTTATTAAAGAAAATTGTTTTTTCTTATCATCTGCTTACTAATTTATTATGTAACACAGCTTCTTGATTATAGATGTAAAAGTAAATAAATTAAAAAAAAAGAAAAAAAAAGGAGAACGGCTTTTGTTTAAGAGAATTCTTTTCACAAATGGATTTAAAATTTTTTGTTTCTTATTAATTCAATATTGTGTTAAGTTCTTTTGACTTTATTCATAAACATAATTTCTTTATGAATATAAACTATTTTTACAAACATCTTACTGGTAACTGATAAAATCTGTTATAATTGTTTACAATCTTTAGTAAAAATACTTCATTAAATACATTAAAAAAAAGAAAAAAAAAGATAAGTTGTGATAAACAAACAAAAGATTATGTTAAGTATAAGATTGTTTTAATAAATAAATTATAAGAAAATGTAATCTTTTTCAAATACTAAGCTTAGGTTTTGTCAGTAACTTTTGTTACTTTAGGTACTTTAAAATATGCTAATGGCACAAACTAGCTTTTAACGATGTTAATATCATTAACATCGTTAATAAATTTTCTGCTGCCTGTACAAATTGTGATGCTGTCGTTACTTTGTCATTACTTTGTCTTTGTCGTATATTTTGAGCCAATATTTTTGATCTAACAAATCTTTTAACAAATCCTCAGATTTTGTCAACATTTGATTTGCCATACATGGGTGCAAAAAAAGCCCAATGAATTATTTTTTGTGTTGTTTTTGAAACATTTGTAAAGACTCCATTATTTACTTATTTTTAAACTGAATATAGCTTTATCACTCTAAAATGAAACTTTTTGAACGGTTGTTTGCAATTGCTCTATAAGTACATCTATTAAAGGAATTATCTTTTCTTTTGAATGCGAAATGTTTTTCCTGATTTCCAAATCATTTTTTGTAAATACAAATGTAGTTATATATTTTTGCAATACATTTGTTTTCAAACTTTTTCAGTCATTACCCATGCAAAAATTCTTTTGAATGGCATTGATGATATACAGCTAAAGCGAAGATTGAAATTGGAATCAAGATACTCAAGTTTTATTAATTTTTATATATGCATGATCTAAATAATCAGGAATTAGTTTGTATATTTAAAATAATAGTCCACTTATTGGTTCAGTCTTAGAGCTTTCCTCAATATTGTAATAAACATTAGGACGAGTCTCTTTTAATTCATTTTTTACCCTAATTTTGCCAAGTTACTTAATTACCTAAATTTTAAGTTTCATACTTCAAAGTTTGAATATTTTGTGCATCCATACAATTTTGCAATGGTTCATGAAGCACTCAATACGCAGGTTCTCACATGTGAAATTTAAGTGCATTTCACTGTCTGTCAACAAATACAGAAGATTCCCATTAACTCAGACTCTGAAGGGGTATATATATATATATATATCTTGTCCGACTTAAGCAAATATCCAAATTATGCGAAGCTCTCATTATGTTGGACTTTTTAAAAATGTCAGACTTATTGAGCTTTCGAGACTTATCAAATGCTCTTCAACAATCAAATATTATGCATTTTTTTTGTTTAATAATTCACCTCCTCAAGCTCAAGAAGGGCCACTATATTCGAGGAGGCTACTTTTTGTGGTTACAACCCTCTCTCAACTCTATAACTCCGAAACACAAACCTTGTCGAACAAGGTCGCTGTGTGGAGAAACAAGTTGAGCGTGGTACTACCAGGGATATGGTGGAGATCGAACTCGATCTATATATATAGAACTATATAATCTTATGTAATATATATTATATTATATTAAAATATGTCATTTTTCCATGCTTTATATAAGGTTACTTTCTATATATATATGTTTTCTATATATATATGTTTGTGTGCCACAAAATTTGAAATCAATTTTTGAAAGCTTTTTTCTCAACCAATTTTGCTCAAATTTTGCACACTTAATCATTTTCGATGACAATACAAGGAAATGTAAAAATTTGACCAAAAAAAGTTAATTAAGTTAACAAAAATTTAATTTGTATTTCCTCATAAGAACACTGAATTAATAAAAAAAAAATTTAAAAACGTAACAGTAATTTTTCCTTCTACAAAAGATAACAAAAAAAGAATTTCTAGGCCCAATAGAATTCTGCTTGCATAAAGCATGGATTTGAAAAAAGAATTTTTTTTTGATTTACTAGTTAATAAATAAAATTTGATCAAAGATTAAAAGAATCGTAGAAATCAGTGAAAAAGTTTAAATTTTTGAATATTTTTTTCAGTTTTGAATTTTTCTGTTCTTCTAAGTTTTAGCTTCTTCTTAAATTTGTTATTTTAAAATAAACTGTGGGTATGTGAAATATACAAGCCATTGGTTTGTATACTTGTACGCTTAAAATTTAAACTTATTTTAACTTTTAATTTTTCAAAAAATTCAAATAAGTTTAAATTTTAATCATTGTTCCTAATTATTTAAGTGATAATAATAGTTGTTTATGGTAATATTTTATTATGTGTTATATTTCAGTGTGCTTGACAATCCATGTTTTGTTGCTACAGACCTGTTTAAATATGTAATTTGAAAACATGGATTATGTAGGCAAAAAAACTAACTTGAAATATCAAAATTGTTTCTTTTAAGTAGCACTTGATATATTTAACTAAAAAATTAATCTTTTTAAGATCATCTTTTTATAAAATAATTGTTAGAGGGAGGGGGCTTGAAAACAAAATCCATGTTGCTAGCTTAGCCACAGAATGGGAACTTTACCTTTAATGTCATCATGGTTGTCATCATGATCGTCATCTGATTGTCATCAATAGTATAAATAAAGTCAAAAGCTTTATCTGAGTTTGTATTATGAAAATGTATAATATATAAAATGTTATAATATATAAATATATAAAATGTTGGAATTGAGATATTCCAACTTTCTACTAGTCCTGGACTCTTTGTCTTTAATCATTTAATACTTTTGATTGTGGTGCTTTTTTTTTTGACTATTTCCTTGAGAATGATTGGTGCATTCAGCTCTTTGCAATTAAAGTTCTGTATTTGAAATTAAAGGGTAAAATTGAAAGAGGGGGGGGGTAACAAACTATAAAATGTTGTACAAGCAAAGATGGCTGTTTAGTTATAAATCTTGATTAAAAAGGTAACCTTAAAATGATGTACAATCAAACAATGCTACAGTCGCAAACATTTGAGAGTTTTAATGCTGAGTTTTGTTTTTGTATTTGCATTTCTTTTATTTATTGGATTTTAATCGAATGACAATTGAACTATTATTATTAATGAAATTGTTTGTAATCTTTTTTATAAAAATATAACATAATGTGATTGACACCTCTTTTTCAATAAAATATTACATAGTGAGGTTGACACCTCTTTTTTATTAAAGTATTGCGTAGTGTGGTTGACACCTTTTTTTCATAAAAATATTTCATTAAGCTCACAAAATGTATTGTGTAAACGAGTTTTACACAATAATTCAAGGAACAAATTAGAAAAAACATTATTAGGTACAAGTTTCCCACAACATTTTGTGAAATAAATTAAAATCAATAATATAAAAAATGATGTACTGCAAACTAAATGCAAATCAGAGTTTTTAGTGTTAAAAAATAAATCCTGAATACTAAAAATCTGACCTTCTCTGATGTTTGATCTTCTTAAAAACAATTTATTTTAATGAATTTATAAATATGTTAAAATGTGAGACTATTAGATTAACTGACAAGAGGTTTAAATGTTTCTAACTTTTAGAATTTCTTCCTATAATAATTTTTAATTATGTTTAATTTATAATTTTATTTAATTTTATTTAATAATTTTAATTTTATATATTTGTGTCTCAATTTTAAGATGACAAGTGACATTGTTGAGTAATTTGGCATATAACTTTTTGTTTAGATAAAAATACCTGGAAAGTTGTTTTAGAAGTAATCATTAAAAGTAGTACGAAAAAAGCATTAGCTGTTTATGGTTTTGGCAAATTTCAAAAAAGGCAGTTTTTGGAATTACCTCATGATCAGTCCAAAATTACTTTGGAACCTATTGAAGTTCAAGATACGGAAGTAGAGTTGTGGTGGCCAATTGGATATGGAAAACAAGTGCTTTATACTGCTCATGTAATCCTAATTTATACATTATTGTTGTTTTATGAATTATTATTATTATTTTAAGTATTACATTATCAATATAATTAGTTATATATTTTTTAAAATTATTATTTTTTAATTGTTAACTTTATATTATAAATATAAGGTAAACAATTGATTTCTCAGTCAATAAATTCTTTCCAAATGAATTTTAAAATTTATTCTCCCCTTTATCATTTCGTATCTTTTTTTTGACATGAACATATTTCTAAATGCATGTAAGTATTTTTTTTTTTTTTTTTAATTTCTTATTTTGAATGGAAGGAAAAAGTACAATTTTAATTTTCAATTTTTTACTACATCACTTATATTTTATCAATTTTTAAGGTCTGATTATAAAGCCTATAATTCCCTCTTTATTTATTGGTTAGTTATCCAGCTACAACTAATTAATCTGAATTACTTTTGGATTATTTATTTGATAGAAATTTTTTTTTCTGTCATAAAATTACATAGTGCTTAATAAGGACTTAACAAGTACTGCTTATGACATTTTAATAAGGACTTAACAAGTACTGTTTATGACATTTTAATGTTTAAATGGAGGTATAATCTTTAAAGTAATTTTCATAACAATCACTTTTATTTTTTTGTTTACCCAAAAAATTAGTTTAATATTTCTGAATTTTCAAAGTTTATTCTTGTGGTGTAATGTTGAAAACACTCAAGCTTACACAATTAAGCTAACACTCCAGCTAACACACTCAAACTAAGAGGAGTTGGAAGTGTAATGATAAAGAACGAAGAAAAATCAATAGCCAATTGGTGCATAAGTTGTACAAAATGTGATTATCCAATAAGACAAAGGGAATGATGAAAACAGTTTTTTTCTAAAAAAGACAATTCTAACATTTACTCTATCAATGCTTGTAGTAATATTAGTTCTAATATTCTTTTAATTCGTATACTCAATGGACTACAAACAAAAGAGTTTTTCCAGAATTACTTGATGAAAATAGAAAAAGTATTAAGTTGAAAACAAGTTGAGTGATCTGTGTTCATTTTTTATGATTACCACAGCAGTCATATAATTTACAATGGCACAAGGAAAAACAAATTCACATAAGTTTTCCACTGTATTGTACATATCTTACAAATGATAGATGTTTCTATGTTATTCTATATATATATATATACATATATATATATATATATATATATATATATATATATATATATATATATATATATATATATATTATATATACATATATATATATATATATATATATATATATATATATATATATGTATATATATATATATATATATATATATATATATATATATATATATATATATATATATATATATATATATATCTTACAAATGATTTACAAATAAATGATAATTTTACAAGTTATTACAAATGAATTGTACATATGTCTTACAAATAATAGATGTTTTGATGTTTGGAGCAATAAAACATGTTTGGCAAAAAACTAACCGAGTACTGGTTAGGAAAGAAAATAAAATAAAAAAGAAATTAATAAAATATTTTTTTGTAAAAATATTAAAATCCATGAATTATTCTATGTACTGTATTATAAAGCCAGAAAAAATAAACATTGATTTTCAATGCATGAGCATTTATTCATTTGATTATTAAAAATTGCATATAGATTATTGCCTTGGCTAAAGTGTTTAAGTGTGCTAAGCTATTAAAATTGTAACAATCATCAGTAACAAAGCCTGACACTTAAACTTAAATTAACTTGTTTTTAAATTTTAGTTTCTAAGTATTTTGATCAACATAATTTTATTACCTAATAAGCATTATAATCATACTTCATTAATAATAAATTGGAGAAATTTACAAATACTTATTTTTATAAGTTTAAAAATATAATGTTTAAGGAATTGTCTAAATGTCTTCACATTTGTTTAGAGTTACGTGTAAAAAAGATATATATTTTTTTTAATCAATATTTTTTATTAAATTTTTACTATATACTATGTATAGTTTATTCTGAAAATATCAGCATTGATTTAGTGCTGTTTTGTTTTAATTTTGTTTTTATGTTTGCATGAGTTGGGCATTTTTCATAAACATAGTCTTCTTCTTTTAACTGAAGCGTTTTTATGACATCTATAACGCACTCTCTCTAAGTTTTTAAATTCTATCTTATTATTTTGAAGCTGCTATCTTTCTCTCTACTGCTATCTCTCTCTCTATCTCTCTACATGTTAATACAATCATCTGCATCTTTATGCTCTATATGACTAAACCTCTTTAATATTCTCTGACACACCCTATCAGGTATACTCAATATTCCTAATCACTTTTTTCTTATCTTTTAAATTATGTAAAACATCCATCTGATCATTATCTTTTCTGTTAATTCACAACACTGGTCATCATCAGCTTTTTATTGCCCATTTTTCTCTGCCATGTATCATAACACTTAGGGTGCTTGTAGTGTATAGCTCTACTTTAATTTTTAATGATGCGCCTCTTGCTGTTACAAATATACTTTTCTGATCTTAGCCCAGGCAGACCTTTGCTGATACTATTGCACCTCAAGTATATTAAAACTTATCACCACTCTCTATTTTTTCACCACTATTTATTTCAATATCTTTTTTTGTCTTTGCTGAATTCAAAAACAGTACATTTTTTACACTCAAAAGTTACAATAGTACTGTATACCACATTTATTGTTAACCCATTGCTTGCAAAGTGCACAAAAAAGTTCATGTTAACTACTTTGCTACTAAGTCCAGTACTATTTATTTGCTCATTTACAGTACATGACTTTTGTCTTATTACAGTACATAACCTTTGCTTTCATTGCATCTTACAATACTAAAATTTTAATAATAATTCTTCTAACTCTGCAATTGAGCGTAAATCATCTGCAAGGAATGGCTTTCATGGTAAACCAATACTGAACTCTTAAGAGACAGCATTGATATCTTTTAGAGATTTTTTTAAAATTTTATCAACAAAGACTCGAAATCACATTTGCTCAAATGTGTGAGAATATTGAGAAAGATAAATCTTATGTAGTAATCACTTAGAGTATTTGGCCAAGGAGTTGTTTAATCCACTACTTGACCAAATTTTGTTCCAGATTAACTGTTCACATTCATATTAAAGAAACTCATAAAAATTTTAGATTAGTTTTGTACAATTTTTTTAATGATAACATTGATAAAAGTAAAATTCTTGTAGCAAACCTCTTTTTGGCTAAATTTTGCTCCAGATCAACTATTTTATAGTGAGCTATTATGAGATAAAAAGAAATTGGTTAAATACATTTTTTCAACATCTTCGCTTCCAACAATGCTGCAACCACTATTAGAGTTGGAAGTTACTGGAAGAGAAAAGATGAAGTTTTTTAAAGTAAGATAACCATTGACAGACGAATTAAAAGATTGCAAGTTATATGAATCAGGAAAGCAAGATGAAGGAAGCGAATTCCAAAGAACTGATGTTTGAGGAAAAAATCTAGATGAATAAGAGTTTTTGAAGCACTTAGGAACAGTTACAGAAAAATGGTGATTGATTAAAATTCATTCTTGTGTTACTTATGATTGAATCATAAGTAACACAAGAATGAATTTTAATAGATGGCACAAGAGACACCAACTCTTTAAAGCAGTGCCCATTATAGTATTTGTAGAAAAGAGAAAGAGGAGCAATATTATGACAATGTGATAATGGTTGGAGGTTGGCTGCAAGAGCAGGTCCATATAATGTTTACAATGCGTTTTTGCACCTTGTCTAAAATAGAAAAGGCATCATTGGAAGATCAAGATATTGCAACAGTATTCCATCAGCAAACAATGCCACCTTAGATGTGATAATATCTGGAAGATTGTTAATATAAATTAAAAAGATTATAGGACCAAGGGTAGAACCTTGAGGAACCCCTGAAGTTACGGATATGAAGAAGAGTGCTGTCCATCGAGGACAACTTTTATACTACGATTGGTAAGGAAGGATTCAATAATCTTAAAGATGTTACCTGATATACCGTAAGAAGAAAACTTATAGAGAAGATCAGCATGCCAAACTTCACCAAAAGCTTTAGAAATGTCAAGAATGATAGCCTTAACATCTCCACCTCTTTCTATTAACAGTAATAACCAATAAAACTTATCGGTTATTACTGTTAGCAAATCAGCTGAAGAGAAATAAATAACACTCAAAAAAAGAGGTCTTGAGTTTCAAAAACCACAAAGTGAAGAGTTTATGGTTATAAAACTGTTTTGCTTTGTTGAGTAAAATATAAAAATTTCAATCTTATTGTTGATGAAAAGATTTCATATGGAGCAATTTGTTCTAAACTAGTAAAAAAAATGTTCATTTGAATATTATTCAAATGACTAATTTGGGATACCTGATGATGTTAACATTACGATAAAGCAAAATATTTGCTCAAAGTTTTTTTGGCTTGTATTTAGACATTTGTTAAAATCAGTTTAAACTAAGTAGATTTGGCTCAATAATCAAATTTACCTTAACAAGTATATAATTAAGTTGTTGGTCTTGTTCATTTAGGAATATCATTATGCTGGTAAATAAATATTTTGGCCTAATTTAGCCTTTTAACACCATTCTTGATTAGTCACAGATTAGCTGCAGGTACAAAAGAAACCACTGGTTCAAGAAGACATGAATCTAGCAAATGTAACATGACAAAGTATGTTGTTACAGAGTTAATTGACTTGTAGACTTGCTGCTTGTGGCTTCACTGCTACTAATATACTATTTGCAGCAGTGAGGCAATTTCATTTTATTGTTCTTTTTTTAATAAAAATTTCTGGCTTCAGCTAAACCATACCACCTAGTTAAACAACATCAAACAATTATTCCACACCATGCAGTTAAATCACGCCACCCAGTCACACCACATCACCCAGTTAAACCACACTAAACCCAGTTAAAACTCTAGTTAATCCACATCATCTAGTTAAATTACACCATCCAGTTAAACCACACCACCCAGCTAATCCAGTTAAATGAAAACCACCCAGTCAAACGATAATGAAGAAGACAATGTTTTATAATAAAATTAAATCAAATTAAGTTAAAAAAACTTTTTAATAGTACATTTGCTTATACAATTATTAAAGGTAGACATAATACATCCTGCTATATCATTGGTAACTCATAAAGAAGTTAAATTTGGTTTTCGCAAAGTAGAGTTAATTCAAGAGCCAATTGAGGGTTCTGAAGGTATGTTGCATAAATTTTGCATAAATGTATGGTTATTTTTGACATGTTACAAATCATTTAAAATATAACTCATAAAAATATTTGCAACTAAGTTTAGAAATTTAGTTTATAGGTTTAGAAACCTTAGTTGTAAGTTAAAAAAAGATTGAAATTTTGTTATTAATATTTGTTCAATTACTTATTTGAAAAAAATTTATTTTAGGTTTGAGTTTTTATTTCAAAATAAATAAAGTACCTATCTTTCTAAAAGGAGCCAATTGGATTCCTGCTGGTAAGTTTGCAAATTGATTGTTTTTATATTCTGAAAAAATAAATTATCTTGTATATTTTTTTTTTGGACAAGATTCCTTTCAAGAGCGTGTTACTATGGAGGTTTTGGAAAATTTGATTAATTCGTCCCTGGATGCAAATATGAATGCATTGCGAGTATGGGGTGGAGGAATCTATGAACAAGACCTTTTTTATCAATTAACAGATGAACGAGGGTTTGTTAATTCTTACAATTCTCTTTTTTGTTTTTAAGCATTCTATTTTTATAAAACTTTACAAACCATATTTTGTGTACTTTCTCTACTATATGTAAGCAACTAAATAAATACAAATGTTTCTGATATATATATATATATATATATATATATATATATATATATATATATATATATATATATATATATATATATATATTTTCAACTCTAATTAGTGGTTGCTTGCAGCCTTGTTGGAAGCGAAGATGTTAAAAAATATATATATATATATATACACATACAGGGTGCGGAAAAAGTTCCCGTGCAAAAGTATAATTTAAAAAAATTATATGTATGGTGTTTTCTTTCATATAATTTGACAGGGATATATATATATATCCCTGTCAAATTATTAGTCCACTTTATAAATTTTGTAGAATTTCGACTATTTAATGGTTAAGTTCCCATTAAAATAGGTTTGCAATGTTTGCTGATTTATGTTTTTTGATTTATAACTTAACACTTTTAGGCTTTTAGCAATATAAAATTGATTTTTGGGTGCCAATATTTTTAGAGGGACAAACAGCATTTGTTTAATTCATGACATTTGTGTTTTGTCTGTTGTGCTGTTTTGCCATGTTTACTTCAAGTGCAGTAATTTTTTTTTTGTTAACTATTGTGATTTAGTTACATTAGATTTAAATTATAATTAATTTAAACCATTTTTAAACAATATTTAAACATTTTGTATACTTTGCTTTAATATTTTCTATACAAAACAATTTTTAACTATTTTAAAATAATTTTTAGTAATAAATTGTCTAAAAGTTCTAAATAACAAAATGAAGAAAAAAGAAGACATCTGTTCTGAAAAAAAAGCAATTATTTAATATCTTCTGAAAGATAAGCATTACTTGATAAGTAAAATATCAAGAAAATGTGAGATATCAAGACGCCCTGTAAACAGAATCAAAGACAAATTGAAAAATGGCTTCCCATTAGATATTCAGTGGCAAGGCAAATGTGGTCGAAAAAAGAAAATAACACCAAGGAATGAAAGAAAGTTAGTGAAAATAGTGAAAAAAAATAAATTTGCTACATACTCAGCAATTACTAGCAAGTTTTTTTTTGTGTACCTTTGGTCTGAAAAGTTTGTGATAACATTTGTGCCAAATTCAAAATATTTTAAACTTGTTTAAAATATTTTGAATTTTGTTGAAAACTTTTAACTACTTGAAAATATTTAAAGTTTTTTTATTTTTTAGAACATGTTTTATTAACTACATTATAAATTTTGTTGCTGTTGTTTTAAATAAATTTTGTTTTAAATAAATGGGTAGCTAGCCAAAAGTCGTGTTATGACATCGCAGTCATGACAAAATGCTGTACTATCTCATAACATTAATTTTTAAGTATTTTCAAGTTATATTTTAACAATGCATATGTTTTTAAATAACTTATAAATACTTTTTAAAATCTTTTTAGGTTTTATAAATACTTTAGAAATAATTTTTAATTATTTTTAACAAAATTAAAAAATAATGAATCACATTAACAAGTTTCTAATAAAAATGTTATTGATGATTTATTTAAATAAACAAGTCAATATAATAAATCACAATTGTTTGTTTTTTGTGTTAGTTGTCTGATAATGGTGACTTTTCATGCATAAAGTTCTATTCTTAACTCTCCAGAAATGGTAAATAAAAAAAGTAAAATTTAGACATTTGTTATAATAATTGCAGTTATGGCAGTGAAGAATGTATTTTCTATTTTTAATAAGCTATAAAAAATTGAGATTATTAATATGATTTATTAACAAACTTCTTTAATCACAAACATTTCATTGTAATAGCATTTCAATAACCTTTAGTAAATAAAAATAATTCATCCTTGCTTTACTGATTAACTTTTAATGGTAAAAATGGTTTGTTATTTCATAACTTCAAATTGATATAAAAATTACTTTTAGATTTAGTTTTAATAAGAACTTTTTCTACAAATTGGTATTGAAAAAAAGAAGTTGAAAAACCATGAGGTTTTTCATTTTTTTCTCTTTCTTTTTTTTTATTTCAGTTTTTCATTTTTTTTAATGTCTTTTTCTTTCTACTCATGGTTTCTCATATGCATGAGCCATCTACTTTATGATTTAAATCTAACTAAAGATATTTAACAAAGACTTTACTGTTAAAATTATTTCTAAAAGTGCAGTGTAGGTAACTTGGCTCACCATTACTAAAAACAAAAACAAAAATTCAAAGCTTTTGATTTTAAAAAGCAATGCAATTTTCCTTCACAGTAACTGTTATACATAATTTATGCACTAAGTATTGATTAATGTTTTGTATTCAAAATAACATTCATTACCTGTATATATAGCAAAACATTTTTTATAGGTAAACTTGAACAAATATCAATGTTGCCTTAATTTGTAGATATTTGGAATGATTAGAAAAGTTAGTTAATAAAAACAAACATTACTTTAAAGTAAATTACTAAACCTAACCGTATCTTATTACTATGGATCATACTTTAGCTGTCAAATGATATTCTTAAATGTTGAATATGTAATTATACCTTGAAATAAATATTAGCTTGACAATTAACTTGACTGTTGTATTACTAAAACTTGTATTGATATCAAATAATAATTAAAGTTTATTACAACTAAAACATAATTATATCTATGGCATGCAAGATATTTACATTTTACTAATACTGGTAATACAGCAACTTCTTTTTTCCAATACCAGTAATACTGGTGTTATACCGGTATTAAAAGCAAAAATTAAAAAAAAACGATTTTTTAGCTATTGTCAATTATCAAGTTAACAAAAATCTTAAAAAATAAAGTATCTATTGACTTATCATCCAAACTAGACTTTATTTTGGTACATTATTATACAGCAGCATAAAAAAAACCCTTTTTGATAGAACACTGGTTGATTTTATTGTTAACAAAGCTTGATAAATTTGTTCAAGATGCCTTCTTCTAGAATGTTGTTCAATAAATAATGTAGTTCTTTTTTTTATTCTTGCGGTAAGACTATCAGATGCATTTTTGGTAGCGCCTAAAGTTTGAAGAAATTTTGCTAATTTTTTATTAATAATACCATGCCGTTTGTCTTTCAATGATAAGCTTCTTATGATAATGTCATAAAAACACAAAAGTCATCTTCAATATTGTTTTTTTTGTTTGTTTCTTGATCAACTATGGTTAGATTTTGTGTACAAGTTGAATAATATGCTTCAAAGTAGAACTCTTTGCAGTGTTGTTAAACAAACCATAATCACTGGCGTTTAGCTCTTGTTATGGATTGTGAAGATAGTTCAGAACATCAGAATATACATTTTATCTTTTTTATCTCAAGAATTAACGCATCCTTCATTTCTACAATTAATGCTAGACCATTTATCTAACATTAATTTTAATTTAAACATATTTAATTTAATATTCAAATATAATTGATTTAATTATTCAATGTTAGTTTTAAATTAGCATCGGCACAGCACAATGTTTTAACTGCCACTTGGTTTTGATTGGTCGCAATGTACTGATAATACCAGATAATAGTATGGCTAATTGAATGCCATGTGCTAAACATAATTGATGTTGTAACTGTGAAAGTTGTTTAAATCTTTATGTTACTTCAGCTCCATCAGTAGTACTGACAACACAGTCCTTTAAATTAAGCTTGAACATGGCTCTACTACTACACCACTACCAATGCGATAGTGGTGTATTGGTAGAGCGGTTGCTTCATAAGCAAAAAGTTCTGAGACTCAATTCCCTCTATGACTGAACTTCATGCCTTGATTGAATTTTTAAAGATGGCCATTTATGAGTCATTTCTTTTTTTATGTTTTCTCCATAATCTATAAGAATTTTTTGTACCTATTTAGAGATTTAGTAATATTTTTGAAGCTGTATAGTAAGTTGTAGTAAGTTGCTTAAGAAGCTTTGTAGTAAACTTGTAGTAAGTTGTGAAGATCAGTTGATGACCCAAATTTTATTTTTTGATTATTAATATCACTAGTATATTTTTCTCTAATCTTTATTAGGTCTAGGTAATTCCTTTTTAAATATAATTTCCATAAGTGATATTTATTGAGTGCAAAATTAAACATTAAAATGCTTTGTAGACTTTAAATTGTAGCAGACAGTTATTAGTTATTATGTTTTCAATATAAGATAATGATTTGACTTTATAAATTTTATTATTATTAACATATAAATAAAATATATAAATGACTTTATACATTTTATGCGGTAGTATTGTTTATAAAATGGAGTAGTGGTGTATTGGTAGAGTGCTCGCTTCATAAGCTAGAGGTTCCAAGTTCAATCCCTGCCATGTCCCTGGTAGTACCGCCCCCAACTCGTTTCTCCGCGCAACGGCCTTGTTTATCAAGGTTTGTGTTTTGGAGTTATAGAGTTGAGAGAGGGTTATACTACAAATAAGTAGCTTTCTCATCTGTAGTGGCCTTCTCGACCTTGAGGAGGTGAATTAACAAAAAAAAAAAAATTACTTCATAAAATTTCGAACATACATGCATATATATAATGTTTTTCATTTCAAAGAGAACAATGTTATTAAGCTCATTAGGTTAATTTAAATAGATTTATACTAAATATTACAATTAGTTATATAATCTGAACAATATTAAACTACTTTTTATTATTTTCATTTGTATTTTCTATTCTTAAGTTTAGCACTACAACTTATATAACATTCACTTAAGAATTCCTTCATGTAAAAATAATATCCAAGGGAATTATTTGTTACATTCGTTAATAATGGCCAGTGTGAATAATATTAATAGTTTTTGATGTTCAAAGGTAGTTGATTGAGTAGCAATCACTACACCATTCCTTTTTTTGAAATTTGCTTTGTAATTGGTATATTATTAATATTTTCTTTTTTTTCTTGTGATATTATGGGTAAATATATAGTGACACTTTAAATATTTAAAGATGCTTGACACGTTTTTAGTTGAAACAAATCCAAGTTAAGAGGAAAATTTAATGATATCAATCTTTAAAAATAGTATTATGATCTCAAATAGAAAATGAAACACAGTTAAGTTTATAAAGTTACAATAAATATTAAGTTAAAAAAATATTCTTTTAAAATTCTTAAACATGTTTTCTTCATTGTCTAAATAGTTATAAAGTTTAAAAATGTAAATTTAAAAATGTTGAATTAGTTAATTCAAACATTACTTAAATTACATAAAGAAACTAAATATAGTTAAAAAAAAAGGATGTGATTTGTTTATATTTAAAGTGAACTTCTCATTAACTTCTAAAAGTATTATTAGCCTCTTTAAATACAATTTCAAAACAATAATTTATTTTATGAAAATAAAAATCAAAACAATACATTACAAAACATCTTTAAAAGTAGTTTTTGATAATTCTAAAAATAGGTATTAAAAAAATTACATACAATAAAAAAAAATTAACAAAAAAATAACATAATCAAAAAAATGTTATACAATTATATTATTTATAACTACTAGCTGACTGGGCCCGTAAAAATATGGGTCTTTGTAAGTCTATTCCACACAAATCTTTTCTACACTTTTTCCTTGTAAAGCATAAAATGCATGTGGTTTAATGCGCTGTCATCAGTGTCATTTCAGGGGGTTTAAGGGTTCCCTATAGTGTAATAAATTTTGAAATTTTTTCAATCTTGCTTATATATTTATAGCAAAAAAATAATAGTATAGCAAAAAAGATTTATAATTGTTAAAGTAAAATTTTAAAGTTTTCTCATTTTAAGATATATTATACACAACTGTTCAATATACTGCCAGCAAACTTAACATATCCTAAAGATATTAACAGTTACAGACATTTGTACGTACCACTATACTAATGGCAGAATTAAGAAGATCTTTTTTGATTAGTTTTGATTATGGTGCATACAATGGCAAAAAAAGATATAAAAATGGTACAGATATATCATTTCACAAAAAAGATTTTGTATTAAATGGTTTTAAAGAAAGAACGCAGTAATTAATATATTTAGTCTTTTAGAATATATCCCATAAAAATATATTCTATATATTTTTGATAAAAGGAATTTTCCTAAAAAGTTTAAATAAAATCTTATTTCTAGTTTGTTTTTCTGTTTTTTTTCCCCACAAAGTAACGTCACCAATGCAAAAATTTTTTTGCTTTAATGATTTACGAAAAAGCTGTCTATCATTTTTAATGGTCTAAGAAGAAGATCATCTAATTTTAGCAATCAGAAATTATCAAAAAAGGGAAATCTAAAATTAAAGTTTCAAATTTTCCACTTGGATAAGACAGTATGTTATGTGCTTTTTCAATCTTGTCAATTTTTAAAAATGTAATTAAAAAAAATAAAAAATTTAAAACAAAACAGCTTGAGCAAAAAAGACTTGTAATTATTAGAAAAGTTTTCTAATATCTTGTATAAAACTTTATATAAGTAGATTTTTTACATTTGCATAAAATATATGTGTTTATATATAAGCGCGACTTTATTCCTATGCAATAAAACTGTGTTTATCTTGAGAACCAGCTTGAAAAATGTTGATTAATTGTAATCAGTATAAGAGTTTATAAAATGGTTTGTTTTTCAACTCCATTCATAAATATGATATATCACTTTTTAATGCACTGTCACCAGTGTCGTTTTGCGAGAGTTCAAGTCTATCTCTTAACACAATATTTTCAATATTGTTAATCTGGCCATATATTTTTATAGCAAAAAAGTATAGCAAAAAAGACTTGTAATTGTTAAAATAAACGTTAAACTTTTATCTAGCTTTTTTTTATCTGGGCTTTTTTTTTTTTTGTTGCCGTTACAGCAGCATATTCTAGAGTGGCAGGACTGTTTTATTTAAATTTTTCTTTATTAAGTTTCAGACCATTTTTTTTTCAGAACATCCACAGCTTATTAGGACTAATTATCTGAGCACGTTAATAACATAAGAATCTCAATCATGACTCATACACAACAAATTTTTTTTCTTCAATTCATTTTAGGTGCCCCAAGAAGTCTTTACGGTCTTATCACAGAGCACCGTGGAAGAGCATTTGAAAAGAAGTTTACACCTCCTTCCTTACCAATGTTATAAAACTTGCCCAGAGGTGGCGTTGAACCGCGGATCTTTAACTTTTGAAGCAAGCGCCTTAACCACTGCGCTACAGTTTCTCAAATTTTTTCTGGTGTTTTCATGTTCTTTGAATTTTGAGCTTTTTTATAAATTCTTTCGTTTCTTATAGTGAATAATATCTTTACATATGTTATTTATACCATATCTATAAAACTTCAAAAGTGTTTTATTTTGTATTTTAAAAAAATAAAAAAATAAATAAATAGATGTCACTAAGGGTAGGTTTGAACCATGGCTTTTTTGTTTAGAAGCTCTGCGAGCTAACCACTTGGCCACATAGGCATGTTGACTAATAAATTTTTTAAACTATATAATAAATAAAAGACTTTATAAAACAGAAATAAATGCTATAGATCAAAATTAAGGAGATGTTAATTAAAAATTAAGGAGATGTTGCCACAATCAAATTTTCAAGTGAAAGTAAAACTGTAAAACTTGATATATGTTTTAGTATATTTTAAAACTACATAGTTTGAAGTTTACATAAATTATGTACTTGCATACACTTTCGTTTGCGTTTTCTTATCAAAAAAAGTGCTGCAACTCTTTCTCCCCACTACTTGGGTTCCCTGTCAAACATGCTAGAATGAGCATTAATAAGTTGCTTATTATATTATAATATGATAATAAACAGGTTTATAGAGATTGTGCATAGATTTGATTTTAACAAGACAACATAACAAATAGAGAAGCATTTATCAGAAGAAACTTCTCTTAAGATGTATTTACCAGAAGAAACTCCTCCTTATAAGTTTTTGCCAGAAGAAACTTCTCTTAAAAAGGATTTACCAGAAGAAATTTCTCTTAAGTTGTATTTGCCAGAAAAAAAAGTAGTTGATATATGAAAGTTTGTAACAGTTTCAAGTTGCTTGAATTTGTGCCTGTGGCAATTTAAGCAATTTAAAATTGTCAAAAATTTAATAACATAAATTTAATAACATTAAATTTAATAACATAAATTTAATAATATAAGTTTAACTGCAGATTTATTTTGGTGCTCATGCTCATGTCACAAATATTGTTTTTATTAAAAAATTAGATAAAATAATCACCAAAAGCAAATTCAAATAAAAATTGCTGACTATATAACACTATGGTACTTTGATATTATGTCTATAAAGTCTTTTTATCAAAATCAAATAAAAATATCTCAAAGTAGACTTAAGTGAAATATTTGTGATATAAATTATTCAAATTTGATTTTTTTTTAGTATATTGGTTTGGCAAGATTTGATGTTTGCAGTTGCTTTATATCCTGTGAATGAGGAGTTTTTAGAAACTGTGAGCAAAGAAATATATTTTCAGGTACATCGATAAAGTTTTTAGTTAAATTTTTAAAGTTAGCAAATTTTTTTTTTTATTCTGATTCACTCCCAACAAGGTTGAAAGCAACCACTATTAAGTTGGGAGTTGCTAGAAAAAAAGAATAAAGTTATAGAGCAAGAAAACAGTTGAATCAACAAGACTTAAAAGTTGAAGTATGAGTCAGGAAAACATGAAGATGGGAGAGAGTTACAAAGCGTTAAAATGAGGGGAAAAAAACTAAGCGAATAAAAGTTTTTAGAGCATTCAGGGACAAATACAATAAAAGAATGAGACTTTGCTGAATGACCAGTCAAGCAAGATTGAGTTTTAGTTGATGGAACTAGAGATGATAGCTGCTTTGAGCAGCGACCATGATAGTATTTGTAGAAAAGAGAAAGAGATCCAACTTTTCGACAATGGAAAAGAGGCTCAAGTTTAGCCGATAGAGCGGGTCCAACTACATTTACAATGCTTTTTTGGACCTTGTCTAGAAGAGAAAGTGCATCATTAGAAGAACCAGCCCAAATATGAGAACAGTATTCCATATAGGGACAAATAAGAGATTTGTAAAGGTAGAGAATGGAATTAGAAGTAAGAAATGGCAAGAACATAAAGTCAAGCACTTATTAAATAGTTTTGATAGAATTGAAGAGAATTCTAGAGAACAATTTTGTAAGACTACGACAGGAATGTTGTCTGAACTACAAGCTGTAGAAGAGTTTAATCAAGATATGCCTTTAGCAACGGAAGCTAGAGTGATTTGAATGCCTAAAATGGGTTGACCTATTTAATTGGAATGGAAGGAAGAGAATGACCATAAGATTCGAGATTCAAATTAGAAGAAAAATTCTTTGCAAATAGTTCTGACTTATCCTCGGGAGAGGTAATAAGATCAGTCCCATGAATGAGAAGTGGAATGTTACACATTCCTTTGTTAACGAACAAAAAGAATCTCAGTCAGCTTTAGGGTAGTAGTCAGTAGTGCAATGTCAAAGTGAGTCTAAAAAGGATGTACGAGATGAAAGATTTAAAGAGATGATTGCATGGTCAGAACCACCTAAAGGAGAAAAAGGAGAAACCGAACACAAGTTAGACTCAGAGACCAGATATAAATTAAGGAGTGAAAGTAAATTATTAGGGTTATCAGGAAAACGAGTCATAAAGTTAACTATTTAAGTAAGAGATTGAGAAATAAAGAAATTATAGCTTTTAGTGCCAGCAGGGTCAGTGGTGTTAGAGCCAAGAAATTCAGTGTGATGAGTATTAAAGTCACCAATAACAACAATATTAGCGGCCATGTCTCTCAACAATATATTGACCATGTCTCTCTTTACCCCTCAAATTATCAATATTTGAGGGGTAAAGAGAGACATGGTCAATTTGATCAGAAATTATATCTAAAAGAGTGTAGTCTTGGGAAGAAGGAGAACGATAAAGAACAAAGAGAAAGATGACAGAGTGAAGAGGTATTAAGCAGAAGCACATAAAAGAATGGTCAAAAGATTCGAACCTGATTTCATGACAAATAGGTGAATTGATGCGAATGTATACCCCCTAGCCAAGCATGTGACTATTGGAGTCTTTGCGAATCAATGTATCGTACCCATCAACACTGAGATCAGAAGAAGGAATAGCAGAATTTAAATTAGTCTCACTTAGAGCAAGTAAGTCTGGTGAGTTTTGCCATAGGTAAGATTTAACTGATGGAAGGTTGCTTTGCAGAGCACGAATATTAGTAGAAGATATATTTAAACATATAGGTGTTTGGGGTGAATTTTTATGTTTAATATTTTGGATTACTTTTGGCATGATTTAGGTTTAAAGAGAACTTGACTCATTGATAGAGCACAGCCTCCTAAGCAAGGAGCTATGCAATTTTCTCAGTCCTGTTAATTAACCCAAAGTCATAGCAAAGAGCTCCTTTTGTGGCCTCGACAACTTGCACCAAAAGCATTAACAGAGAAACCATCCATGCGCAACATGGCACTGTTAATACTCTGATATTTTGCAGCTGTTGATGGAATCAGCCTCTCTGAGAGCTACTACAGAGTTTCGGAACACTTACTACCAACCTGCCTCAGAATCATTAAACTGAGTTTTAGAACTGTTCCCTTTATTAGAAGATCACAGGAAGAGTTGCACAGCCACTGTTGAGGAGACACAAGCAAAATCTATGAGTAGAGTCAAGAAGATCCAGCATTCATCATTCCAGGTAGGAAACAATGCAATACAGGTTTACATCTAGGCCAGCCTAATAGATAAAGAAGGGGTTCGAGGCTAGTTAACAGAATTATTCAGCTTACTCCAAATGTCTTTGCCGAATAGGCCTCCTACAAGACAGTAGCTGGATGCAGTTAACATCTGCCCAAGATGAGTATTTTTATCGAGACACCATCTTTAGCCTTTACTCAACCAAGAGCCCCAAGGCAGGGGATTTTTAACTCAGAGTTTGTTTATCCTAGCCTTTTCCTAAAAAAACACACTCTACAAGGCAGCAGGGCATGAAGCAGGTAGTACTGGGTTACATAATACCAGTAACAGGGTGATCATGATGATCCTGAACCTGACCTGACCTGGAGTAATTAAAAGGAGCTACTCTCCTGCAAACAGTACCTTAAAGCATTGGGCGTGATATTTTGGAAATGGATTAGGAAAAATATTTCATCTAGCAAAATACTAGAGATAAGGAGAGTGTAGGTTTTATAGTTAGAGTGTCTAGTTAATGTGCTTACACTGCATCAAAACAGATTTAAACATTTAAACAGAACACATACATACATAAAGTAACTTAGAAGTGACCGAATACTGTGCCAGAGGTTCAGACAGAACACAGACATACATATATAAAGTAACTTACGAGTGAACCAACATTGCGCCAGAAGTTCCAACAGAACACAAACATACAGATAACAACTTGTAGGTGAGTGAATACCGTGCTAGAGGTTCAGACAGAACACAAACATACAGATAACAACTTACAGGTGAGTGAACACTGCGCTAGAGGTTCAGACAGGACACAAACATACAGATAGCAATTTAAAGGTAACTCAATACCACGCCAGAGGTTTAGACAGAACGCAATCATACATATAAAGTAGATTACAGGTGAGCTAAAACAGTAACTAAGGTACCTCCAACTATATAAAAGACACACACACAAAAAAAAGAAAATCAAGTATATATGTATATATTACTATAGACATGACCAATTTTAGATAATACTGATTTAGAAAAATCAGTACTATCTAAAATCAAATATATATGTCTATAGTAATATATACATATATATTACTATAGACATGACCAAAATATATACATATAAATTGGTCATGTCTAAAGCAATTCCTGTGCTTAGAAAGCGAATCCCACAAGGCAGCAGAACATGAAACAGGTTGCACTGGGTTACATTTTACCAGTAGCAGGGTGATCATGAAGACCATACACCTGACCTGACACAGTCAAAATGATAAATATTCTAGTTGAAATTAATCTTGTACATTAAGAAACGTTAATATGATCAGTTTAAACAATATTTAATAACTTCTATTTATAACACAAAGTAAAGCAGGTTTAAATAACACATTAATACATATTATAGAGTTCAAGAAAAAATTAAGAACAAAAAAATATTTACTTTTATTGTTCTTTGAAAAAAACTCTTTAAAAAGTCATATATATAACACAGTTATTGTAATTTTTAAGAAATTTAACAACAAAAATAAAAATTATTTATACAGAGTTGAATGAATAATACTTTATTAATAACATTTAGTTGGAAATTTAAAAAAAAAATTAAAAAAACTTATGCCTGAAAATTTAGCAAATAAAAAAAAAGACTTCTTAATCTTTTATATAGTTGTTTTCATAATCTCTCAAATAATTATCAATAGATTCTTTCTAACCTGCTCAGCATATATAAGAATGTCATACTAACTATGCTGAAATAAAAGAAACAAGATAGCCTACAAGATTATGAATTTTTCAGCTAATAATTAACTGGTATTTAATTTTGCTAAATAAATGTTGTATGCTTTTGAAAGCTTTTTAAACTTTGGGTATTTTAAAAAATTGACTTAACAATAGATTTTTCTATTGCCAATAATTGGTTTTAGTAATTAAAAATTTGGTTTTAGTATATAGCCTTTGGTTTTAGTAATTAAAAATATTTTAGTACAACTGACCACAGGTTGGCACAGAAAATAAATCAGCTAAAGATAAAGAGTAACTTTTCCTACTTTAATGCATAGGTGCGTCGTTTACAACATCATCCAAGTATAATTGCATGGAGTGGGAATAATGAAAACGAGGCTGCAATATCACAAAATTGGTGGTAAAATAGTTTGGTTAAATTTCCTAAAGTTTTAAAAGTTTTGTTGCATATTAGTTCATATTACTTTTGTTATTTGTATCTCTTATTATTATTTAAAGGAGGTTTTCAATTTAAATAAAGTTTTTTGTTTATAACTCATGTCAACCTAATTTAAATGAAGTTCTTAATTGTTGTTAATGTTATCATTACTGTTATTTAAACAAAATATATTGGATTATTTTAATATTTAATAGTTATTAATCACAAAAAAGATTGACTTTTGTTAATAATCACAGAAAATATCAACTGTTGTTATTATTCACAAAAATATAACCATCCACAATGATATATCACCTACTAGATGTACTAGCATACTTTAATTATTTAAAATATTGTTTTTAATATTAAAATTTATTTCAGGTTATATATGATATATAACGTTAAATAAATGTTGTTATAAATTTAAACAATACAACGTTAAATAAATGTTAATATTAAAAGATAACGTAATTTGCTTTGTCAATGTTTTTGTGTGATGTGTTTTCTGATTATATATTTTTTAATTATTTATTTTGTAATGTTTGTTTTATCTTTTTTAGTATATGTATATATATATATATATATATATATATATATATATATATATATATATATATATATATATATTTTCTTTTTTTATTGCTAGGAATGAAGTTAAACCCAACAAAAAAAGATTGACGGATGATTATATTAAAGTAAAATTCTTTTTAGAACTATAATATTTTTTTCTAAAGTACTAATTTTTAATTTTTGTTATAAGATATAACATAAGTAATATATCTAATAATATTTATTACATGATTATAATGATATTTAGGAAATATAAAGTTATGTTTATTTGGATTACATTTTTTTTTTAAATCAAGTTATATGTTGACACCATTTGGCCAATTGTAAGAAGTGAAGATCCACTCCGTCCTTATTTATTTTCTTCACCTTCAAATGGAATACATTACAAAGAAGAGGGATATATTTCTAAAAATCCTCAAAACCCTTTATATGGAGATGGTAATTGTTTATATATTTATTAATTACTTTTTATTTGTTCAACTTAGCAATCTAATTTGTTTTATCTGCTATTTTAAAGTTAATTTTGGTTTTACTATTTTTATTATTTAGTTCATTTTTATGACTACAAATCAAATTGTTGGAATGTATCTATATTTCCAAATCCTCGGTTCGCTTCTGAATATGGTTATCAATCTTACCCATCATACTTTACTTTGTCAAAAGTTGCTACAGATGACGAGTTAACATGGAATAGTTTACTAATGAACTACAGACAACATCATGCAAAAGGTAAATGTTAAAAATGATTTTTTGTTACAATCTTAATTTAAGATCTTCAAAAGTTTGATTTTAAAAGTTTTAAGTATTAAACCAAAATGTTTAAATTTAAATATTTAAATTTTACATATTTAATTTATTTTTAAACAATTAATGAATTAAAAATGTTTTTTATACGTAAATATAACCCAAAACCTATGTTGATGTATCTACTGAAGCCATCAAAGATGGCTATTTCAGTATTATATCATCAGTGACATTTTATGCACAGCTGAATCTACAATTCTTTGTATATATTTGTATATAATTCAGGTAATGAGGAGATTGAAAATTTAATAAAGCAAAATTACAAGCTTCCAAAACAAAAAAACCCGCTTTTGTACTTTCTTCAAATGGTATACCTTTCACAAATCGTACAAGCTACATGTACCAAGTACGAAAGCGAACACTATCGTAGGATGAATGGTCGTCTAATTAATGGGACTGGGCATACAATGGGAGCTTTGTACTGGCAACTTAATGATATATGGCAAGCTCCTAGTTGGTCATCATTAGAGTATGGTGGGAGATGGAAGGTAATATTTGTGTGTGTGTGTCTATATATATATATATATATATATATATATATATATATATATATATATATATATATATATATATATATATATATATATATATATATATATATATATATATATATATATATATATATATATATATATATATATGTATATCTATATATGTGTGTATGTATATGTATTAGGAAAAAAAATTTGGGAATCTACAAACCTAAACCATCTAGATTTTAAGCAAATATGTTTAAACTAGCTCCAAAAAAACAAAAAAGCAACATTAAATCAATCTTTCCCTGCCCTCAAAGGATATGTTTGGAAAAAATAAAGAAACTTAAAGTGACCAAAAACAGCTTATTTTAAGGGTCTTGAGGGCAAAGAAAGCATAAATATTTTTATTGATTTTTTTTTCTAGGTCATAAATCAATACCTGAATTTTTGATTAAAATGGTATGAGTTTTTTTCTTTCCAAAAAAAGTATAATTTACCTTTTGAATTAACTAAAATATGGTGCGGCGTTGCTTATATAAACTTAATAAAAATTAAATTCAAACATTTTTATTTAGATTTATTGTTAAGTGTTCAAATAAGTATATTCAAAAATTATATCAAAATTACTCATTTTTAACTTGAGTAATAATTTTGATAGAATAAATTAATATGATTTTAAGTTGTCACTACAATTTTTACTCATCAAAAACAATTTTACTTATAAAAACAATTTAAAAATATTTAACAAAATATTTAAAAATTTTCATTTTTCTTTTAATATTTATTTACTATGTTATTCTCTGGTGTTTTGTTTTTTTGTTAAGGAGGAAAGAATATCTGAGAATCTTTTTTTTGCTTAGTGGAGCTCTTGACAGAAAAAAAGTAGAATGAACTATGTCCACAGCTGTTTGTTTTTCATCTTCATTGTTGTAACAATGAACGATTGCTGCATCATGTCAACAGCTTTTTCCAAATGGTCATTGACAGCTACAAGGCTATTAGCATATTTTTGGAAAACTTTAAAATAAGATTGAGTATGCCAGTAATGTGGTTGTAACAAAAGCCAGTCTTTAATTCTTTTTATCTGTTAACCCGCTAAAACTAAACATAAGGTAAGAAAAAATTATCTACCAAAGTGCTAAATTTAAAGTCTTTCTCAATATTAGCATTTTTTATTCTACCTCTTTCTAATGTCTTTCTTATTTTCATTTTAAAAGTTTTTAGCCATAGTCTCTTTTTTCATTTTTCTTCAGATCAAAATACTGTTTGTCTAATTTAGTGAGATTTTTTTAGCTGAGTATCACTAACAGCATCAAACACCTCTTTTATCTAGGATTTGTTAACTTTATCCAAGTATAGTTACAATCCGGTTCTATACATCTTTCAAAATTTTTATGAAATGGACACAATTAATTTTTCTTAAAGCTTTTTGGTGGTTTTAGACAGTTTAGATTGCAGGTAAGCTTAATATTGTAGACTATTCATGCTTGTTGACAGTTGATTCTTTAAATACAAGTAATTTTTATTAAGGTTTTTTTTTTAATTTAGATATTGAAATTATACCTCTTTAACTCTCTCTCTCTATATGTGTGTGTGCATATATATATTTTATATATATGCACACACACATATAGATTGTAATATACATATATTATTATATACCTCTTTAACTCTCTCTCTATATGTGTGTGTGTGCATATATATATTTTATATATATGCACACACACATATAGATTATAATATACATATATTATTATATACCTCTTTAACTCTCTCTCTATCTATGTGTGTGTGCATATATATATATATATATATATATATATATATATATATATTTATATATATATATATATATATATATATATATATATATTTATATATATATATATATATATATATATATATATATATATATATATATATATATATATATATATATATATATATATATATAAATAAATATATATATATTACATAATAGAAATTATCTGAAGTTTCTAATTTAGCTACTTTAATGATAAATAATTTTTTTCCCAATTCACTCAGATCTCTTTTCCTCCTTACATTTATTGTTTATCATTTTACATTTATTTTACATTTACATTTATTTTACATTTACTTTTACAAATATTTACTTTACATTTATTATTTATCATTAAATAATAATTGTATCTAAATAAACAATTTTGAATTGAATATTTTTAAAGTTTATTAAAGCAACACTGCACCACCTAATGTATAATATATGTAATATAATGTTACAGTATTTTATATGATATATTTTTATATCTTAAATAATATAAATAACATGTTATATCTTAAATTCAAATCGTCTTTTATCAAACTTGTAAAGTTGTAGTGGTATTCTTTCATTCAGTTAAATAAAAATAAGTAATTATTCATAAAATGAGTAATTTTTAATTCATTTGTAAAAATCACATCAAATCTAAATAAAAATGCTTGAATTTAATATTGATTATATAAGCAACCCCAGCAAACACATGAACCTTAAGAGGACCTTGTAAGGACGTCCTAATCTGACAATCTGTTTATAGTCATACTATGTAATCCCACCTGACATCAAATAACGATGTTTTAATGACGTTGCACTTTGATTATAAAAGGAACGTTTGTTTCAATGTTCGTGTGTTAAAGCTATATAAACACACATTTTTCTCATTTATTACCCCCATCTACAGACCCAATTTAATAAAAGGTTAAAAGCAATAAGAAATGTCAATTTAATCTAAAATAAAAAATACACAATAAACCTGAAAAAATAACTTAAATAACAGAATTGTTTTTAAAAAATGTTTAAAAGGAGTAATCAAACTAGAGTGTTAACAAATAAGTTTAGTTTAAAAATAACGACTAAGAAAATGTAGCTGCTTTTTTCTAGGTTTAACCCTTATAATATATTATGTTAAAAAAAAAAACTTTTTTATACTAGGATTGAACAGAATTAATAGTTTTTCATATAAATATCCAATTTCTGAAAAATAAAAACAAGAATTAATATAACAATTTATTTAAACAATATTAAAGATTAATTTTAACAATAATAAAAGATTAACAATATTTAAAGAACTTTCTTACTGCTTTAATTGTTGTCATTTCTTGGATTTTTTAAACCACCTTTTCGCAATGGAGCATGATTTAAGTAACACTAAGTAATACTTAGCACCAATATGTCCAATTTTTTTTTTCTGTTTCTTCGCAACAGTTGCTAGAAAAGTAATAAAAAAAAATTTTTTATTCCAGCCTTAATTTTAGTGGCCCAAGTTTGTTTGGAATTTTAACAAAAATTTAAGGGCTAAATGTTACACACCTAGATTTTATCTAAAGCTCGCATATTTAGGATTTTAAACAGGATTTCATACAATGTAAATTTGGTAAATATTTGTGTAAAATTTAGATAAAATGAATTGCCATATATATAGCTATTAGCTGTATGGGTGATTGTTTCCTACAACCATTTTATTTTTTATGCAAACATTTTTCTTATTGTAACTAATTTAATTTTTTCTAAAATTAATAAAAAAATTTTAAATTGTAAAATAGCTATAGGAAAATATCTGTCTGCTGCCTCAAATTTTAACAGTGCCATAAAACCATATTTTAGAATTTAACTAGAAAAGTTTTGGGAAATTTTTCCATAATTTTTTAATCTAATTATTTAATAATTAAAACATACCAATGATTAACTTTATTGTATTTGTCTTTTGAAAAGACAGCTTATTCATTTTCCTGTTAAAGTTATATTCACTCAAGGCGCCATTTGTCATAACCCTAAAAAGTAACTCATGTAATTTGCACATTAAGTATAAATAAATTTTAAATAAAACATCAAAAAAATAATAATTCTGATTGTCGAAAGGAGTATTAGGTGGGCAGTGAAGATTCCTATATTTTTGAAATTTGATGACATTTGTTATTTTTCTAAACTTACCCAGGACCCAATGTATAATTCTTGATTCTCTCAGTAGCCATGGTAATAATATATGGTAATAATACACACCAATCATTTATATATAGCAAAAACCATATCTTTTAAATAAATGATAAAATTCAAAAATAAAACAACCATAACCAACTTACTTGTTCATCAAACTCCTTACATATTCATGGCATGTTTTTCCTCCACAGTTTCAAAGTGACTAAGCTAAACAAAAAGTAAAGTAGAAGTTTTGAGGTGTTTTGAGATATTTAAAAATTTTATTGCAAATAACGGTTCTAATTATATAGTCCAGAAAGAAAAAAAAAAAAAACACAATTTTAAAGTTGTAAACCAAAACATTGATATGGTATTTAAATGAAAAGCAATGAAAACAAATTTTTAAAGCAAAATTAAACTCACAAGAAACTTTTATTTTTTCATTTTCACAGAGTTTCATCGAACTCTTTAAATTTTTCAATTTCAGTTATTTGCTCAATGAAGAAAGGTGAATCATCTTTTTCATATTGCTGACCAAGTGACTTATCATTTCTTTTAAAACAATAATGTTCTCAAAAACCTTTGGTTGAAATCCTGCAATATATAAACATGTTTAGTCTACCTTGAGATTTCATGTTAGAAGGTAAAAAAATTTCAAAAAATACAAAAAAAAACACAAATCTGCACCCTACATCACCAAATTTTCTGAACTTTGCCACAAATGTTTAGAGACAAAACTTAGGAAAGACTGTAAATTTGTTTTTATAAAATTCTTATCCGTTTAGGATTTACAGCAACTTGATGTTTGTTTGAATAAAAAATTTTTATTAATTTTTTATAAAAAAATTATAAGGTATAAAAAAACCTTTTGAAAAAAAATACTCAATTTAAATGATTTTATATATCTTTTTATTCACATTATTTATAAATTGTACAAAAACTAAAAGATTAAAAAAAAGTATGGATAAGACATATTAGATACAGAAAATTTGAAACTACTTTAAATATAAAAGTCTCTTTTTCCTAAGGAAAACAATTTTTTTCAAGTTGTCTTTGGCTAAATAGTAGCAAAGCCCTGTTTTTGTAGTCGGTACTTCAACTTTGCAAATGATGTGGACATCTGGAATCCAGCATTGGCTATCCACTGATGGCCATTTAAACGACTGTACTGGACCATTTGGACACATAAATTTGACAAGCACATCTTTTTTTTCTAGATTAATGTCTTTAATGACTATCAACCACTTTTGCTCATTGGAAACACAGGCGTAACCTGGTACTAAGTTTAAAGTTGTTACATGGTTGTTTCCAAAGTCATGGATGAAAGCAAAATCTTCATCAACACTGCATAGCTTTGCGCCTATCTAAAATAAATAGCAACATATGCATTTATTCCATTTTAATTATTTTGTTAAACACGTTTTATTAAAGCCATCAAAGGAAAATTGTAATACCAAAATAAAACAAAAATATTTTTGACGATGATTCCACACAAATAAAAAATCTATTTGAGTTTATCAATAAAAATTATGCATGTTTTTTAAAGATTATAAAAGGTATATTAAATATTTATTTTTTTACCTTTTGATGGCCAAGTGGTACAAACTGATGGCAACTACGTGTTTCAGTTATGGTATTTGCAGTATCGGATTGTTCCTTAAGAGTGTTTTTCACCAAAGTTAAATCTTTTGATAATATATAAATGAAATGCACACCTCCAATGTTTTCATTGCAATATTTGTACATTAGTTGTGGAGATAAAATATGATTACCCATATCTCTTTGCAAGCTTGCTAGTGTTGCTAAATGTTTGACTGTACCACCTATCCCATCACAAGGTTGCTTGCCGTGACTAGTTGCAAAAAAGTTCCATTTTAGCAGAAAGATCAAAATCTTCAAGATGGAAACAAAGATTCAGAATATTTTTGCAATTCTTATATTGACCTACACACCCATCTGAAAAGTATTCAATATTTTTTATTTAAGGTAGATTTGTTTTAATATCATTGCTGACAATATCAATAATTTTATACACCATATTCACATCATGCATCATATCATCTTAAACAATACAATAAGACTTGTGATTGAGAAAGCCTTTTTTGAAATAAGTAATCACAGGATGAAATGTACATTGTAAATTTGTTCAATCAAAGTTTGGAGAGGATGACAATGAAGTAGAATTTGTTCAGTGGACAACAACAGATAGGTCCAACTTAACACATAATAACAGATAGGT
Source organism: Hydra vulgaris (assembly GCF_038396675.1). Lineage (NCBI taxonomy): Eukaryota > Metazoa > Cnidaria > Hydrozoa > Anthoathecata > Hydridae > Hydra > Hydra vulgaris. The sequence continues at coordinate 24,443,301 of NC_088931.1, forward strand.
CAAACTTAACACATAACAACAGATAGGTCAAACTTAACACATAATAACAGATAGGTCAAACTTAACACATATTAAAGAGCCAGTATCTGAATACATTGAACTAGTATGAAAAAACTGACAAAGGTTATAAGGTTAGTCTTTATTAGTCATGTCACATGCAATATAAGGTAACAGTTCTTTGTATGTCACACTAAGAGGATGTAAAATCAGTTTTAAATTATGATGAATAGCACAGAGACATACTGAATGTGTTCCTGAAGCACCAGTAATAATACACCATTTTGGTCGCCATGTGCAATACCTTGAAACCCTATTTTTATTTCTGGGTTCATGGTTTTGAAAGCAACAAACAATTCTTTTAAATTACATAAAAGCAAGCGTTTTTGCATGTGAACATTTTTCTTTATGCTTACATAGTCCATTTTACCAGGCATTATACGGCTACATTCATTATCTTCATAAAAAGACTTGACCGATTGAACTGTCATATCAGCAAGAGCTTTTTCTAATTTAAGATTAGGCATGGCTAAAACACCTTTTTCTAATGCTAATTTACATGCAGTTTGAGCTACATAGTTTGCTACATGCTGTTTCAGAAACTTTTTTTGTTGACCAGTCAGTTGGAGCAATTCCATCATGTTATCAAACAAGTTTGCTTTTTCCATATACTCATTACTGAAACTTGCCTGTTCTTCAAAACTTTCTTCTGATATATTTATGGAAGTTTTTAATGGAGGCTGTTAATGCTGTCAATTTTCTTTTACTTTTACTAATTTTACCTGACTTATGCAAGCCTTTGACATTAATAGGAGATTATCCAGCAGCTATAAAGTGTGTATTTACACCCTCTTTTTTATTTTGAATGGATGTTTCACTAACAATATCAAAATCTTCATCATTTTTATTTTCACTTATACTTTTTGGCAAGCGTTTCATAACTTTACTTTGACAGGTTGGACACAACTTTTTTTCAGGTATAAGATTTAAACCTACGGTTTCTGCTTCTAACACAGTATGCATTTTATTCACACGTAGAGATGCTGAAAAGAAAATGTAACTATATTACTCAAATACTAAAACATTATGCTATTATTATAAAACAATAAACAAATCCTATTACAAAAAACTTACAAACAACTTATTAAGAATGATATTACCAATTAAAATATAAATATATGAACTCTTACCTCTGCACAGTTTTTTGTGAGTCAGAAATGGATTACAGCAACTTTTCTGATTACTCTAATATCTCACTATTAACATATCACGATGAGGTGTGCATATCATGATGATGTGTGCATGTACTAGTAATTTGTTCTTCTTTTAAGTTTGTTCGTTTTACAAGTAATTTATGATCATTCCTGTCAATATCTTTAATCAGATTTCTTACTTAGGTATATGATTGTTTATAACCAGCTTCATAATCATTTACAAATGAACAATTGATTTTGTTATCCATATAAAACTATGAGGAATTATTATCTAAACACTTAAATAGAAGAAATCTTAAATACAATATTCCTAATGAGCAAAGTACACTTGAACACAGTTAATATGTCTAAAATAAAAATAAAGTTATATTTATAAAGAACATATTGCTTGAACAAATACCTGTTGGTTTTAATAGACATATTTTGAATGCCTAATTATTTACTAATTATTGTCATTTCTCTACTAGTTATCTACCAAAAATTAGGGTGAAAGTAGATTATAACTAAATTTTTTATATTTATATTATAGCTAAATAAATTATATTTAGTTTTTTAATTTAACAAGGTAATATTTATTGGGTATTATTATGTACACTTGTCATTTTATTACTTATTTTATTGATGAGATAATCACCATTTTATTACAATAAAACAATCAATAAAAAAAAGATTACATAATATTGTTTAATTTAATGACACAACTATTATGTAATAAAAATAACAATGTAAATGGCATAACTGTTATGTAATGAAAATAACAAGTAACAAATTTATAAATTTACAATATATTTAACAATATGTTGTGACAACTTGGTAAAAATTTAAATCACATAACACACATACTGTTTTTTTAAAATTAACTGACTCAAAATTAGATTAAAAACAAATATAATTGTATTTAGTTCATTATCAAAATGAATTTGCTAACTTATTTTTTTTTAAATTTTTTCAGAAAAATTGAAAAACTAAAACATCAATAACTCGTTGAGTAAAACATAATAAAATTGGTTTGTAAAGTAGATATATGTATAATCTTTAAGAAAATTAAAACCGAACGTTTTTTCTATCAGTCAGATTTTTTCTATAACTAAAGTTGTCGATGCTATTTTTTATTGTCATTAGTTTGTGCATTTTGAAGATCTTAAAACAAACTATATTTTAAACTATATGTTTTGAGAGATACAAATCTACAGTTTTCAGATTAAACAGGTTTTAAACTTCTTTGATATCAAATTTTAGCTTCGCTGAATTACTTAGCACTACTTACTTACTTATTACGTATTTAGCAGTAATAGTAAATGGACACATTTCTGACATTTTTCCTCCCTCATTTTTCAGTCAAAATCTAACAAACTTTAAGTTGCTGTAATTCTTAAAAGGATAAAAAATTTATGAAAAAAATTCACATTCTTTTCTAACTTAAATCTTAAAACATTTGTGATAAATTTCAGCAAATTTGGTGATGTAGGATGCAACACCTTGTTTTTTGAAAAATTTTTACTCATTTATTTTTATTGTGAATAATGTCCATGTTGATTAATTTCACCCATTTCACATAATTAAAGAAAATTCTTTAGAAAAAAAGTGTAAACAAAAAAAATATACTTACTTTGAAATGATGCAACAGATATATTCATTGTATCTGTATTATTAGTTGAAAGGATCTCATTCCTTACAAGAAATATGGTTTAGAGCTACTGCTACTGTTCAAATCCACTGGCGATGCTGAAAATAATTGATAACATAGATTTTTAAATTTACCTTTAAAAAATATAAATTATCTAAGACTCACAAGATTCAAAATAAACTTCCATAAAAAATAATAAACATATTCAACACATTTCATCAAAAAATTGTTTGTTATTTTGTATTTTTTTTGTTGCATAACCATAACAAAAAAACATTTCCACATAAAGTTGTATTGAAATTTTAACACTACCTGACAATCTTCTGTTATTGCAGAATGCTGATGAAGTAGGAAGAGACACTTTCTGAGATTCCACAGTATAATATTTCTACATTAATTTTTTAATGCAAGGAGATTTTTGTGTGGAGCTTTGATGTGATAATTCTACTTCATAGAATTATCACATTCACAAATATAAAAAATGGATTATAAATGAGAAATTATTTAGAAAAAATCAAAGAAGTATAACATACTCAAAAAAAAAAAATGCACTTTACTTGCAACATACGTAATTGGTGTGATCTCTGAAGTGAAGCATCCTCCAATCCTTTATAACTTGGTAACTGGATTCAGGAGTGTTGTACTCTATCAATAAATACATTAACAATGATTTCCTTTTGTTTATGACTATTATTATATTTTAGTTTAAAGGTTTCCAAAAAAAAATTGTATAGCCATATAAAGCCTGTCAACCTGGTTGTAGAATAGTTTAACAATATCATTTTTTATATAAACTAATATAAAAAGAAATGCATATCAGTCATAGAGAAGCCATTTGTTTTTGAGATGTTTGTCGAGAAGTATCTTAAATTTTTTTAGTAAAGGTTTTTTTACGACATCATTAGGAAGAGAGTTCCATTTATTAATTATTCTTATAGAAAAAAAGTTTGTACACATATTTAAGCAGGAAAAATGTTATTTCAGTTTGAATATACGACTATAGGTAATGAAATGGTTATTGATTTCAAATAAATTTTTTAAAGGTTATTGTTGTTGAACCATTTGAAAACATTAATTAAATCTCCACAAATTAGTCTGTATTTTACACTTTTCATAGTTAGCACCAATAGTCTTTGATCATACAGGAGATTGTTTAAGCCTCTAATTCATTTAAAAGATCTTCTTAATATGTTTTTCATTTGATGTTTGTCTTTAAGAAGTTGCGGGGTGCAGATTGATCCACAATTTTCAAATAGATGTGTATTAGAGCTGAGAATAGTTTTTTAATTAAGTATATATTTAGATAAGATGAAAATGATCTTTTTATCAGACCCAATATTTGTGTTGCTTTGTTGACTTGAATATTTACGAGTTTGAAAATAATAAATTTGAGTCTACATGAACACCTAAGTTCCATTCACAAATTGTGGGCTTAATGCTGACTCTTTTAACTTGATTACTTTAAGGGTATCATTGACATAAATAATAAAAAGTAACACAGAAAGGACAGAGTCTTGGGGAACTCCACTTTCAACAGAAACCCAGTTTGAGTACAGCCATTTACAACAACTCTTTTCCTATGGTTTTCCAGAAAGTTTTTTATCCAATAAAGTCATGGTCCATCTATACCATAAGCTTCAAGTTTTGAGATAAGAAAGTTGTGTGGAACCTTGTCATTGGCTTTTTCAAAATCAAGGTAAATAACGTCAATGGAAATATTGTTATCAAGTGATAGGTTTCCAATAATCAATTACATTTAGTAGGTTGGTTAAACAGGAGTGACCTTGGCAAAATCCATGTTGGTGTGGACTTTATAGTTTTTTGTTAATTAGGTGTGCCATTGTATGATTTTGTATTATTCTTTCAAAAATTTTTAATGAGATACAAGTTAGACTGATAGGTCTATAATTAATAGCTTTTGATTTGTCTCCTTTTTTAAATATTGGTAAAATTGTTTCATCTTTCCATATTTGTGGTATTGATTCGCATTCAAGGATTTTGTTAAAAATAGTAAGATAGAGGTTTCAAAATTTGAAAGCTAGCCTTCTTAAACATTATCGGATATAGTTCATCAGGGCCTGATGATTTAGATGGGTTTAAATTAAGGAGCTATTTTTCGATAATTTCTGGACTTAGATCAATATTGTTTGAAAGAGATTTTCATTTTTATATTTTAGGTCAAACAGTGGTATTATAGGAGTTTATTAGCATAAACTTTCAATCTTAAAAAATAAATAAAGATATTATTCTTAGTATTAACAGGGTGTTAGCAGGGTGTTACAGGGTGTTAGCCTAATAGCACCATGTATACCACTGAATGAAAAAAAAGCATAATAAAAAATAAACTGCAAACACAAAAATGCACCTACCACATAATTTAGCATATTTTAAATTTTTTGAATAAGACAAATTTTTTTTTTTAAACTTCTGCCTAAAATAACATTTTCTTGTTAAGTTTGGAAACTAATTGTATTAAATTATAAACATTTTTTAAACTTAATTTAAGGCTTTTTTGGAATGTCTAATTATTTATACAGTAAAAAAAAAATAGTATCCAACTTGTTTATGTTATCTACACTCTATTTAATAATCACAAAAACACACATTTACCTTGTTTACATTTTGGAGATGAGTTACAATCATTTGCATCTGTGGTACTAAAGTTAACAATAATTATCAAAAAATTAAAACATTTTTAGCATTTAATTTATTAGTTTGATAGGAAACATGCATTAAAAAAAAAAAATAGAAAAATTACATGCTCAAAAAAAAAAAAAGTAAAATAATTATCTCATCAATTACAAAGAACACAGAGAATATGAGTCATACTTGAACTACATTTTAGTTTAACAAGATCAAACTTCAACAAATTTTTGCTAGGGGATCTGATAAAGCTCTCAAGGCATTAACTTTCTTTTGGCATCTAACAAAATCACTCTGAATTCTGTAAGTAAGAATCCACTCTTTTTTCAATTCTTTAGCTTACAATTCTTTAGCTTGGCTGTAATGTAGGTAATGTAGGGCCAGATTTTATAGTTATTTTTTTAACTATCGCACAATATCTGGCCACAATATTCAGTGACATTAAATTGAATTAATTTCTAAAACAATTTATCATATAAAAAAACTATATGAATTCTGCTTTGACAGAGGAATAAATCAGTGTAACTTCTAACTAACTGTATTATTCTTATGTTCTCTCTATATATATTTATATATTGTATATCTCTTATGTATTATATATCTCTTATATATTAAATCTCTCTTATATATTATATCTTATATATTTAAAACATATTAAATATCAATCATAATCAAAACTTCTTTATAAATTTTCCTTGGAAGACTTGTTGATATTAATAATCATTTAAGGCATAATATATCAGATATATTTTTTAATATATGCGGTAGTGGTTAGTGGTAGAGTGCTCGCTTTATAAGCGAGAGGCTCTGAGTTCAATCCCCACCACGTCCCTGGTAGTTGAGAGAGGGTTATACCACAAATAAGTAGCCTCCTTGTCTGTAGTAGCCTTCTCGGCCTTCAGGAGGTGAATTAACAAAAAAAATTGAAAAAAACTCATATATTTTAGAGAATAACAGAATGCAAATAATCCTGTCATCCAAATATGTAAATGGCAATTAAAGTATTAAAATGTGTTCATATCTTTAAAAGTATTAAAGTGTGTTCATATCTTACCAAAAGTATTAAAATGTGTTCAGTATTAAAATGTGTTCATCAGTATTAAAATGTGTTCATATCTTAACAAAAAATAAATAAATTATATAAGATTTCCCCTAACTTAAAAGTTAGATGTTTTATGTAACAAAATGGAGATGCGGTAATTGTTGATAAAATTGTACATAATACACTGTAAAGTGTTTAAACCTTGTAACATGCATAATGCTTATGTGGAACTTGCTGAGTCTAAGATATTCAACATGCAGTTAATTAATGACCTAAACAAGAACTATAAACTTTTAACATTATTCTCTTCAGGAAGAAACACCACAGGCTCATCAACATATGTAATAACAATTTCACATTGCTCACATGAGTTGTTTCCTGAGTGATGCACAATTGACTTCATAAAAGCTCTGGCTGGAGCATCACAGAGAAAAGAACTAATAGAAACTGATGAATTTTTTTTTACTTATTAAACCATTAGTGTGCTAGTCTTTATAGTCAATCAAAAAATCATGCAAAAAATCATTTAAAGAATAGGGCTTACTAGCACAACAAAACATTGAATAAATGAATGTCACTAGTAGAAATTTTACATAATATTGGTCGTAACTCACAATTTAAAAATAAGAAGCCCATCAACATTAATGTTTAATTTAATTTCAGTACACTCAATACACAAAATTGGTAGTCTCCTCTGCATTTTGAAACAACAGCAATTTAATGTGGTGTATGTAGTAATGTCCAGTAATCTTTAGGCACACGCAAGCCTTCACTTGATATAGAGGACCATCAGTGTATAATTGCACATATAGCAAGTTTCTCCTTTAACAATGATGCTTTATTTTCAACTATATCAGATTTTGATAATGTGGTCAGAAAATATAATTGGGTTATTGTCTTAATCATTGCACAGTGGGCCAGAATGCACTTTTACTGGACAAAATTCATAACTAATTTAATATTAGAGCTATATTCACTAAAATTAGTATGAGTACTAATATGATGTCTGCGCTTTTATGAAGGTAATATTTTTTTATTTCGTTGCTATGGATACCTTTATTTTGCTTAGCAACAACCTACTTTTGTTATCTGCAGATATTTTATAAGTGCTATATTCACTAAATTTGGCATGAGTACCAATATGAGATCACACTTCTTACAAAAGTGATAATTTTTTAAATTCAGTTGTTATGGATACTTATATTGCTTAGTTACCGGATACTTTCCTTAGTTACATAGTGGTAAATTGATATTTGAATATCTTATCGGATTTTTGACCCACCTATATTGAATAAAAATTGAGTATTTAGGTAAATAATGTTTTAGGAATAATAAAAGCAAAAAATAGTGCAAGAAAACGTTATCAATTTTAAATTACATCAAAAAATTATAAAACAATAATATCGTTTGAAGATTGTTTAAGTAATTGTAAAACATCTGAAGGAAATGCTTTATGATTTGTTTGGTGTGATGTTGATTTACGCAATGATGAAATAACAGGATCACTGGAAACTAGGAGTCTATTGATAAGATCAGTATTTGTTGCTTTTCTGGATGTTTTTCGGCTGAAATTTTCGCGATAAGATTTAAAGTCTTTATTTCTAGCCTCTTGAGCTTCCTCTGACATAAGTCCGATGGGTAATGTAAGGCTTTTAATTATGTCATGTCCATGTATCAATACTTTGTGAACTGATTGAGCCATGTAATACCATGGATAAAGGGACACATATAGTCTAAAAGTGTCAAAACAATAATCCTTGAACTTTAAGCAGTCTATTTCATATCCTGAAGAGAGCGTTACCAAGATAATGTAAAATCTGAATATAAGGTTTTGGTCAATACCCAGAATTTCAGCTGTTTGTTCATATGCTGCAAAAGCACGCCTTGAGGTATTGCCATCATTACTTGTTCCAGAACCACCACTTTTAGGGAAATTAACAACAAGTCCCATTTTGTTCATAAAATCAGTCTGAATCTTTTGTTTAGCTACAGATGCCTTTTCTTTGTGTTCTTTAGATCTTGCTTGCCACTTTCTTGTTTCTTTTTTATATGCAATGTGCAATAACATCTCAAAAAATCGAATCCATGCATGAAGACTGGAAAGACCATATTTGAACTCTCTGTTAGTATAATCTATATTAAGGATATCAAGACTATTCATATTTTTTGGAGAGACACCACACACTGAACAGCATTGGTATGAGTTATTTTTTTCAGATAATATTGTTTGAACCTTCCCATCAATCATTGTAAGTTCAATAATACAATTCACTTCAATAGAAGATCCGCAAACCTCTAATAAAATCATACCCAAGCTTTCTATCTCACTTTTAATGTACTGATCTTCTTCAATCACAGATTCCTTGGATTCCATTTTGTATGCAAATCTTATGGGTCTACAATAGGCTGTGGAGGACGACTTTTGATTTCTCCAAATAGGCACCTTTTTGTTGCTGTTGTTAAATCCAGTCAAATCCAATGGGACAAGACAAGTAATAAATAATGATTCTTCACGCTTTAAATCTCTGTTAATGTCGGGTTCTGATAAAACTTGTTTATAAATGCTTTGGCCAGTAGCACCATCAAAACCAGCCTTACACGTTAGTGTCATTGTTTTTATTGCTTTGTCGTTCAATATCAAGTGCCTTAGCACAGGTTCCTGAACTGCACAGATTCTTTGCAAAGTATGAGTCATTAAATCTTTTAAAGGAACTGAAGCTGAATAGTCCTCCACTGTTATGTTTGCAGGATAACATTTCAATTTTGCACCTCTGACATCATTGTAAGCGGGGTAGATGTTATATTCTTTCTCCAAGGCTCCGCTTCTAATCAATTGATAGGAAGCTTTTGTCAGACTTGCATCAATTATTAAAGCCAGTGCTTCGTCTGCTGAATATTTAGTTGCTTTATCTGTATTTGATATATTTAAAACATTCTTGGCAGCAATAACAACAGATTCATCTCTAAATTTTTTATTAGCAGCAAAAAATAATTCATTGGATGAATGAGATTCAATTAAACAAGATACACGCCGTTTTTTAGTTTTATTAGAACTATTATCAAATGCAACTGGTTTTCGACCACGTCTACTTGCAGTTGGTTCATTGTCTTTTTTTCTGACAATTAAATATTCATTAATTCACAAACCAGTTCACAAACTTCTTTTCAAAATTTTTCACAGTATAGTTTGCAGAATTCCACTTTTTTTTATACAAGTAAACAAATCGTTGAACAGCATGTCTAAAATCAACGTCTTTAAAATCAGCAAATTTTGGCTGAATAAATTTTAATATATCTTCAGTAATATTTTGTTTTGAAATACTAAGATTGTTTTTTTGGAGAAAATTATGAATGTCTAAGTTTAACAAAACCATATCTAAATAATTATTGTAACAAGTATTTTGTATTTAAAAGTAAAATGTTATAATATATATGCCGCCTGGACTACTAATACTTGTTAGTAATTAAGTAACTACAAGTGTTAGTAATTAAAATTAAAAGTAATTAAATTACTGTCAGTGTTAGTAATTAAATTACTAACAACTACCGAAAATATGTTGTTGCTATGTTATGCAAAGTAAGGTATCCATAGTAACCAAAAAAAGTTAACCTCATAAGAATTCTGAATCTCATTTTAATACATACCCCCAATATTGTGTATTTAGCGCAAGTAAAATACAGTCGTCCCCCGGTTAACGAACCCCCCTGTTAGCGAACTTTCGGTTAACGAACCGAAAGTTTGCCCAAAATCCTCCCCCGGTTAACGAACCGGAACTCGGTTAACGAACCGGGACCGCCAAATGGCGTGCACACGCGCGTGAAGGTCGGGCGCGCCGTCCAGCATTTCCCCCTCAGTTTTGTGAGTGTCATGGAAGCCTGGGAGGTGAATGGTTGTGCTGGGTGTGCTTTTGTTGTTTCATTTTTTTCTTTTCTTGTTTCACTAATATTTTTCATGCATAGTTTTCATGCATAATTTTCATTTTTTGATAAGCAATGTTCATGTTCAATTTTTAGTTTTTTCTAAAACTTTGACAAGCAATTTTCATGCACAATTTCAATTTGTTTCAATTTTTAAAAGTGCATAAATCTCAGGTTTCAATCATTTCACCTTTGCCTATTTTATTTATCAAGTTGGACAATTTTTTGAATTTTTTCCCCCATTATTTCGGCAAAATCCACCAATTAAAAATTTTTTAATGGCGGCCTATGGGAAAACGCGTTTCGGTTAACGAACTTTTCGGATAACGAACTAGTTCGTACTCCGAATTAAGTTCGTTAACCGGGGGACGACTGTACTGTTAAAACAAAGTTAATGTAAAAATGAGTTGTTGCTATGCAAAATTTAGTACCATAGCAACCAAGTTAAAACATACATAAAATCTGAAGGGGGATTTAAGGGGACGAGCAATCAATTAAAACTCGATTGAAGCATCATATAGCTCAAATAAATATAAGACAACACATGGCAAATTGTGGTAATTATTAGTTATTGTGCGGCAAAAAATAAGTTTCTTAAGAAATTTTTTTTTTAATCTGTGATTTTCAAAGTATAACTGAGATAACATGCTATGACAAATTTATTTCACACATTGGTTTTTCTTATCTCTAAATACTCTAGAATAACATGTACTAATTTTTTGTTTCAAAAACGTAGATGTAATTGAAATATAACACAACGTTGATGTCACCGTTAATTACTTATTTATAATTTTTTTATTTTTTTATTTTATCTCAATATTCAAATGCTTAGAGTCCTGGTAACTAAGGGATTTAATATAAATAAATTATCAATAGATTTCTCCTAATATATGTAGATACTAAAATTAAATAGGTTTTCAAGATTAGACAACTAAAATTTTTCCTATTTTGTCCACCTACTGGCCCACTGTGCATTGGTGCTAATAATTTCATTAAAATCAAGTTCATTATTTAAGGAGCACAATATTCTATTAAAAATAGACAGCTTTTCATTAAACTTAAAATAAACTTTCATCACTATCACTACTAAAAACATTTCTTGTAACTTGTAACTCTATTTTGCTTCATTTTCTTTAAAACTAAAAATCAAAAGAGAAAACCAAATTTACAAAGAAGTTTTTGATTATATTTATTTTCAAGAAATCAAGGAAGGTTTCTTCCCTGCACAAGTAAGGAACTAAACATTTACCACAAATTTGATTAATGAAATCCGAAAAAAATTTACAAACACAATAACTAACCTTAAAAATCAAGGATAGATTGAATTTGTTAAATCCTTTAAAAGAATTTTGCTAGATCAGTTAAGCTTCATGGTACCATGCAATTAAAAAATTTAAATTTGATTCAAATTTAAATTTATAAGTGATAACTTATAAATTTAAATTTTGTTTGAAAAAATTTTCTGTAATAAATAGGACATCAGATGTCAAAAGACCATCTCAGTAGGGTCAGATACTGACATCTCAGTAGGGTTAGATATTTGACAGTCGCACTTAAGTTGTGTTTTAGTCATATGACCAACCGACCATTACAGGATGTCAAGCGGATGTCCTCCTGACATCTTGAGTTTGCTAGGACACTACACCGCATCATAACCAAATTTTAACTGATTTAAAATGTAAATTCTAGTTTTTTTAAAGGTGAAGAAAAAAATCATACATTTTAATCAGAATATCAGATATTTATCTATGTGCTAGAAAAAAATATTATTAAAAATATTTATATTTTCCTTGCCCTCAAAACTTAAAATAGGTCATTTTTAGTCACTTTTAGGTTCCTTTTTTTTTTCAAAATATGTCCTTTGAGGGCAAGGAAAGAGTGATTCTATGGTGCTTAATTTTTTTGGGAATTAGTTTAAACATATTTGCTTCCAATCTTAATGGTTTGGTTTTTTAGGTTCCAAAATTATTTTTTTCTGAACACTCCTATAATATATATATATATGTATATATATATATATACACACACACACACACACACACACACACACACACACACACACACACACACACACACACACACACACACACACACACACACACACACACACACAAACACACACACACACTTTGTTATTCACATTCTTTATTATTTAAAAGTTTGTCTGCCCCAACCAAACCCAAAACAAACAGTCAATTTGGCCTTGTAACAGCAGGCAATGTTGCAACACTCCCTTGTATTGCAATATATATATATATATATATATATATATATATATATATATATATATATATATATATATATATATGTATATTTATATATGTATATGTATAATAGCAGCCGTGGCACAGTGGCTAGAGTTCTGGCTCAGAACCAAGGTTCAAGGTCCAAGGTTCAACACCGGCTCTAGCTCAATAAGCAACATTGGTAAGAAAGTAGGCATGAACTTCTAGTTAAATGCTCATCTGCGGTGCTCCGTGACAAGGCCATAAGGACTTCTGGGAACACCTAAATAAGCTAAAAAAAATATTTATATATAAGTATATAATTTAAACAATTTTAAAATGTATTGGGTTGTCTGATAAGTTCTTGCCGTTTTTCTAAATTTGATATAACTTTATTTTTTAACATAAAATAACAACAATTTAATCAGTAATGTATTCTCCGTTGTTTGTTACGACTTGCTTCCAACGTTCAACGAGTTTTTTGATTCCTCTTCGGTAGAAATTGCCCGGCCTTGATTCAAAAAATTCTTCTAACCATGCCCGTAATTCGATGTCATTATTGAACGAAACGCCTCGCAAAGCGTTTGAAAGAGATCCGAAGAGGTGGAATTCCAATGGCACTAAGTCTGGAGAGTATAGAGGATGTGGCAGCACTTCACAATTGCCTCCTTGGTCATAAAGGCAATGTGGGGATGGGCATTGTCGTATTGCAGAAGAACGCCATATTGCCTATCAGGTCGTTTTTGCTGGATAACGTTGTTTAATCATTGCATCTGTAGAGCATAAAGTTTCGCATTGACTGTTTGGTTGCAATCAAGCAATTCCCAGTAGATAATGCCTTCCCAGTCCCACCATACACACAACATTGTCTTCCGTGGATGAAGAGCTTGCTTCGCTCGCGGGGTCGCTTGTTGTTTCAGGCTTAACCATTCTTTGCGCTGCTTCATGTTGAATTCTCTCTGCCAATTCTCTGGTTGTTTGACGCAGGTCTTTGTGCAGAAGTTGATTCAAACGCTCTTCATCAAACTTACTTGGTCGCCCGGAAAGAGATGCATCCTTGAGGTTGAAATTGCCACTTTTGAACTTTGCAAACCAATATCGAGCAGTTCTTTCAGCTATGGCACCCTTTCCGTATACGGCACAAATCTCTCTAGCAGCTTCCGTGGCTTTGGCACCTCCGTTAAACACAAAAAGAAGGTGGTGTCGAAAATGCTCGTTTTTTTCGACTTGACACTCCATTTAAAAAAACGGCAAGAACTTATTGGACAACCCAATATTTTACAAAGTAGAGTGCTCAATATTCTTAAAAGAACAGAGCAATTATAAAGTAGTAGAAAATCACCTAACAAAAAAAAAAAATTTTGTCAAGAGATTTTAGACTTATTTATATTTATATTTTATATATATATATATATATATATATATATATATATATATATATATATATATTCTGACAACACGCAATAGTTGGACGAAAGTCAAAAGTAATTAAAAGTGACGTATGTGTATGCGTAAGAATCATTTTTTTCCTTCCGTGCTTCCCAAATGCAACAATCTATAGAACTATATATATATATATATATATATATATATATATATATATATATATATATATATATATATATATACACTGCCGCTCACAGAAGTTAGGACAGTGGAGATTTTTTCGAAAAAGCAAAATTAATATATAATTACCTTATAAAATTTTTAATTTATATTAATAAAAATTATATTTTTTATACATTTTCAATATAAAATATATTATTAGTCAGTTTTATGTAATAAAAATGTACAAAAACCATTATAATAATTAAATTTTTTTTCGTCAAAAAAACCACCCTTTGATTTAATAACTGCTTTAACTATTCTCGACATTCTTTCAATTAATTTTCTAATTGTTTCTTTTTGAATATTATTCCATTCCTGTTCTATAATGTTCCATAAATGAGATTTTGATGTTGGACATACAGTTCTAATTTTTCTATCCAGTTCATCCCATAGTAACTCAATGGGGTTGAGGTCTGGGCTTTGGGGAGGCCAGGTCATTACACGTAATACATTTTCAGCTTTTTTTGATTTTAAATAATTTCTACATAATAAAGCAGTATGTTTAGGGTCATTATCATGCATCAGAATAAAATTATCTCCGATTAATCGAAGTCCCGAAGGGATTGCACTTGTTTCCAGGATATCTCTATAATGTTCTGCTCTCATTATACCATCGGTTTTATGCAAATATCCCACTCCATTCAGAGAGAAACAACCCTAAACTATCACAGAGCCTTCACCATGTTTTACTGTTGGAACCAGACATTGAGTTAGCATTTTTTCTTCAGCAGATCTTCTAACGTAAACTCTTTGCTTATTTCCGAAAACTTCAAATTTTGACTCATCGGTCCAGAGTACTTGTTTCCATTCATCCATCGTCCAATTTTTGTGGAGCTGCGCCCAACGGAATCTCTTCTGTCGATTAACTTTTCGTAGATATGATTTTCGGATAGCAACACGATCATGCAAATTAGCTTTTTGCAATCTTCGTTTGATTGTACTGACAGAAACTTTTTTTTCTCGATCACAGTTGAAAATAGCTGTTATTTGTGGAGCAGTTAACATTGGATTACGCTTACTGATGATTTTTATACGTCGGCCATCAGTTTTTGTTGTTATGCAAAAAGGACCTGGACGATTTCTGTTTTCCAAACTTCCAGATTCTCGATATCGAGGAATCGTATAGCTAACTGTTGATATACTCAGATTTAATTTTTCAGCTATTTTTCTAACTGTATAGCCTTCTTGAAGCAAAGTGAGTATTGCTGTCCTTTTTTCAACACTTATTGGCTTACCTTTAGGCATATATTTTTCAATATTTTGAATTTACACTAAAAAAATAATTTTTAATTTTACCTTTGAACTTCTGCACTTGAAATTTTTAAAACACTAACACAAAATACACATAATATCTGCAAAAATACAGTAAACAATAGAAATACTTGTTAAATAACAAACTTAAAAGATTTGTGTTGATAATGTAAAATACAAGTTCATACGTGACCTTTAATATGTTTCTGCGTTCTCTGTTTATTTATTTAAAATGATAAGACTTTTACTTGTGAGTACAATTTATGTTACTTTAAATGTTAGTTATTTTAATATATTTACATTAAAATAACTTAATTTAGAATTTTTTTGATACAAATTTTATTTGACTTGATTTATTTTTATATAAACATAAATTTTACTAATATAAGTAAATAATTTTATAACATAATTGCATTTTAATATTGTTCTTTTGAAAAAATATTTTTTGTCCTATCTTCCGTGAGCGGCAGTGTATATATATATATATATATATATATATATATATATATATAAATATGCTTTAAAAATTATGAGCGGCAGTGTATATATATATATATATATATATATATATATATATATATATATATATAAATATGCTTTAAAAATTATGAGCGGCAGTGTATATATATATATATATATATATATATATATATATATATATATATATAATATGCTTTAAAAATTATGAGCGGCAGTGTATATATATATATATATATATATATATATATGCTTTAAAAATTATGAGCGGCAGAGTAAATATATATATATATATATATATATATATATATATATATAAAAATGTGCTTTAAAAATTATAAGTTTTTTTTTTTTTAAAGATGCTTCACTATTTCGTGAAAGATTTCTTTCAAGAAACAGCTGTTAGTGGATATGTTCACAATGGTTATTTAAATGCATTTGTGGTGACAGATAATCCTAACTTGCAAAAAACCTATACATTAAATGTCTCTGTATTTACATGGGACAATTTTCATCCTATTTTGAATGAAAAAATTGAGATAGATGTACTTCAGGCACCATCTGTAAGTAAAAATTATTTAAATTACTTTTTTTTTAAACTTAAAGATGTTGTATTGCTATGGTAACATGAAAACTCAGTTTAGTTATCTGAGTTGTTCACTCTTAATTTAACTCAAAAATAGAAAATACAATTTTCAAAAAAATTGTCAATGAAATTGCCAAAACTTAGATTTTTATGGTCATTAATTAGTTAATTGATTGTCTTATTTATTCAAATGAAAAAAATGATTGAAATTAAATGTTTTTATGTCAAATAATAGATTTTCCAAAAGTTTAAACAAAGTGGTAACAACACCCCAGATTTTGTTCTAATTTGTACTAAGTATTTGTATTGTGGTCTTGTATTAAGCAGCATTGACTTATATGGTTATATGGTTCTTAGTCTGAATACCCTTAAAGGGTTCACATTGGTGAAAAAGATTATCACATTATTTAAATTAATCACATTAGTGAAGAAGTTTGAAAATCAAATGAGTTTTATCATTAAAGCAAAATGGTTTTTATTTAAATAAATCAAAAAATGCAAAAAATTGGTAACAAATTATTGAAATTAAAATAAACAAATAACAAAATAATTGTGTTAAAGTGACTTGTTAATTTCAGTTTTTGTTGATGAAAGTTGACATCTCCAAAATCAAATAAGATATGAAAACAGGAAAACCAGACTAAAGGTTAAATTTCTTACTGTGGAATACAGAAAATGTTACAATACATTGATAATTTTTTTGTTATATTTGATGCAGATTATTTGTAGTGCTTGAACTAGACAAAGCAATAAAAGCCCATAGAGAAATATGAAACATTTCTATTGAAACTTTTTATATCAAGGAGGATAAGTAATAAAAACAAAGGAAAATGAACAGAATAAACATAGATTTATTTTAAGTAGAAAAAGCTTATGCACAAATCATAGTCAACAGTAATTTTATTGTTAAAGTATACCTAAAACAAATAAAACACATAAGTAATATATATAAAAAAAATATATATGCATAGATATACCAATATTTAAAATAAACAAACATAAAATGATAGAATGTATAAGATAAAGAAAAAATATTATTGCTTTTGTGTAATCATAATTTATGTAATGGTGGTAATAAACTTCTCCTCAGAATTGTATTTATTATTACCCGCGTTTCGAAGACTTCAGCACAGTTATCCTGTCAGATAAACATCATTACCATTTATGTTTTACCTCACAATTTATGCCTGCTGTAGTAAAAAGGACTTCACTACAAACAGTTAAAACCCTAACTACACCCAAATTTTTTAAGCACTAATATTTTAAATGAAATAATATGGAAGAGATGTGAATTCAATATCAAATAACATAACAAAACGAAAATTAATTAAATTAAAATATTAAATGTTAATAAACAAAAATAAAAATAAGTACTTACCATATCATTGGTAGAAAATTAGTTGAAATAAATTAGTTGAAACTAATTAACAATAAAATGATAAGTTCTTATAAAAAAACTAAAAATACTACACCACACCGCCAATGTAAAAAACATTTTAAAATAAGACTTTGTTAAACCAACAACTTGTTGCTAAATTTGTTTTGGAGAAACAACAACTACATGGAGAGATACATCCAAGCTAATGAGATAGAGAAATCTGTGTAAATTTGGAAAAACAACAAAACCATTCAAAGTTTATGAAAAACTTAACACTTTCATAGTTACATATATCAAACTTTGCTAACCAATCAAAAGTATAACATAATGAACAACCTGCGCAACTAGAATTAAATAAAAATTAAAAATAAATGAACATATTGAAGTCCAAAAATCTTATGATTTTAAAAAGAAAAACAATGTTAAAAAAAAAAAAGTTAAAATAAAATCTACTAAAAATATTTCCCTTACATAGTCTTCTTTATCAAGAATACAAATACAACATAAGTAAAAGCAATGGGCTCTGATAATTTTTTTTTTTAACATGAAAAGTATTTTTTCAATATTAGTTTCATTTTTAAATTAAGTTTTTCAAGTGAGACTTTTTTCTTTGTTATTGTAAATATTTATTGTAAAACCACGGTTGCTTTTAAGTTTTAGAAATGAGTCGATAAAAAACTGTTTAAAATAGCGTTAGAAATAACTTTTTATTGTATTTTAAGTTGATCGTTGATCTTTTTAAAAACTTTTATATTACGTGAAGATTTTTAAATACTATTACTATTTTTTTAAACTATAATAATAAAATACGATATATAAAACATTTTTAAATAAATCGATTAGTTACTTGCAATGATTCTTAAAAGTGGACACTTTGTATTTAAAATATCCGAGAATGTTATTTGAATTTTTTTTTTATTGTATAAGAAGTCGACAAAAATAGATGTCACGCTCAGTTGAACTAATAGGTAGAAGTTAGAAATTATTTGCACTCTCGCGCAGTGATTTTAAAAGTATTATAGTGTTTTATTTTTGAATGAAAATATCCGCGGAAGAGAGTTAATGATCTTTTACTTATAATTGATATTTGTTGTGACAGCCTTTATGGACGACATGCATGTATATTTTATGATAAATGTAAAAGCTCTGATTTTTTTAAATGTATTTTGTTGGATTAAAAAAAACGGAATTGAGAAGACAAATACAATAACTTTAATAGTCCGATTCAGATGTTGAGCTATATTCGTCGTCAATGGAGCTTTCGTCGGAACTATCGATTGTTTCTAGTGCAGCATCAGTGCCCTCCATTGATTCAAGGCAAACCCCCCTGCGTTTATTTAGGTATATATTGAGGGCACTATTCAAAATATCATCTCGTTCTTCTACGGTAAAATTTGGATCATTCCCGGCTATCAATATTGCATCTTTCAATGTCTGTTTGCTCATTTTTAAACGACGATCACTTAGTATCAGGGTTAGTATACTGAAAATCCGTTCCACAAGAAGAAGAAGGTTTGGGAAAGTTTTTCTATAATAAACAAAAATTTTCTCCCATAGCAGCACCGTTGTAACTCCTTTATACTCTGTGTTTGTTAATAATTTAAAAGCATTCCATTCAGAGAGAACCATTTAAACTTTTAATCCTGCGTATTCTAAAGGAATTTTAAATTCCCTTATTAATAAAGAGATGCTAGCATCGCCGTACATATTGTCTGCTGTCCAAAATTGGGGATCCAACCAACTCATTGATTCAAAGACCCTGTTTGACAACGAACTAAATCTATCGTCTATTAATGGTTTAATGATGTTGACTGCAGTTTTTCTAACTTCTATAGCAGCATTAATACTATCAAAGTTAATGTTAGTCATATCGTAAAGCTCAATGTCAGCAAATTCTGCATTTGTTTTTTTTAACTCGTGGCCATCTTTGAAATAAGAAGAAACAAGAGTAGTTGTATCATCTTTGTACTTGATTCTAAATTTTAGTAAATATGAATCAAGTATATCGTCTATTGTTTCATTACTTAATTCAACCAAGTAATCCTTAGTTAGATCTATGGCTGGTTTTACCTCGTGCACCAGCAACGTTTTTTTTTTCGAAAACCAATGATAACGGGCTCAATTTCTCTAAGACGTCTAAGTAACCGCAAAACATGCATAACAGTCGGTAGTCATGCAAACGTTTGGAGATTCCGAAAAGTTTAGCGCGCATTTCTGCTGTGGTATTGCGATTGACAAGTGCGTTGTCAAAGCCTACAATAATTGCAGGCCAGTTATGTACCAATCTTGTCAATCCTCGTCTTCTGTGACTAACAAAGCGCGTTCCTGATATTTTGGGCAAGGTGTAATATGTAATATTTAGTGCCTCTGCTGCTTTTTTAACTTCACTTTTTAATTTTCCAGAATTGCGAAATAAATGGAGTATGGTAGTATAAAATTGATCACAATCTCTATATTGAACAATATTTTTTGCACTTCTTTTAATTGCCAGTTCCAAACGGTGGTTCACGCAGTGCATTTTAACTAGCCATGTTCTGTTCTTTTTCATTTGAGTTAAGACCCCATTATACATGCCTAAGTTAACGCTAGCTCCGTCAGAAGTTGCGCTGACAAGTTTATTTTTATATCCATCTGCAGTTAAAGGAATATTTCCTGATTCATTAAAAATGCTGTCAATAGCCTTTTTAATGGTATTAGCGTTCACACCACCCAAACTGTTTATCTCTAGTAAAGATACTACAAGATAAGCAGGTATGCCATCTCGTTCAACACGAACAAGAACCAACTCTTTCTCATCCTTTGTTTTTCGTGCTTGAAAGCCATCAGAAAGTATGGAGAAAAAGTTTTTCTCTTTAACAATTTTAGCAATTTTTTCTTTAATGGCATTAGCAATGCAGGAGATAAATTGTCGTGCTAAATATAAATGAAAATTAATTTGATCTTTGTTAATTTCTTAAATAATATCAAATTAATTTAAAAAATGAATTACCTGCTCGATTGTGGCCTTTTCCTTCTACAAGTTGCACACCATTAAGTCTTTGGCATTTGATAAGTACTTCAAAATGACTATGGGGCATGCTTGGTTTTAAAGCCATTTCGTATGCTGTTTTTATCATCTTAAAATACGCTTCACGAATGTTTTGCTTATTATATAAAGAGTTCTGGTTATCTGGATTTATAATGTGGCCTATTCCAGTTTCTTCAGTTGGGTTTCTCTTATCGATTTCCAGCGCCAGTTTATGGATATGACTTTCAAGATGACGATCAACCTATTTTAAAAATCAAAATTTAAAAATTAAAAACTTAATATAAAAACAAATTTATAAATTATCGCGAGAAAAATATTGTACTAAATATTTGTGAATAAAGTAAGTAAAAACTTAGTAGAAATTATTTACTGTATTTGCAAATTCAAATGAGCTTTTAATTTTAATCTTACCTGATGTTTTGTTACCACACTAGTTCCCTCAATAAACGCCTAATTAAATATTTGGTATATATATATATATGTATATATTTATATATGTATATATATATATATATATATATATATATATATATATATATATTTATACATGTATATATATATATATATATATATATATATATATATATATATATATATATATATATATATATATATATATATATATAAATATATATATATATATATGTATATAATTAAATAATATATATAATACTCTTGTTTATTTATTAAATGGTCGTTGAAAGTGATTTGTAAACGCTTTTCTGAAACTTTTATAAAACATCACAGAAGATAAAAGTTAATTATTTGAAACGTAAAAACGTAACTTAAAATAACTATTGCCTCGAGTTCGATTTTTTTTAGTTTAGTTAAAGTTTTTTTTATCTTTTTCGTTAATATTCTTTTTTTTTTATATTTATTTAATGTTCCTTTTAATTTAGTTTTGTTAATATTTTTTTAACGCATTTCTCAACTGCTTTAAAAAAACCTAACTTCGTATTGTCAAAAACGTCTAAGCAACCGTGGTCAAATTATATAAATTTTTTTTTATGTGTGTGGTCAAACAAAGCGCGTAATCGCACGCCATTCCCGTCCAAGCCTGTATATATATATATATATATATATATATATATATATATATATATATATATATATATATATATATATATATATATATATATATATATATATATATATATATATATATATATATATATATATATATGTATATAAATATATATATATATATATATATATTATATATATATATATATATATATATATATATATATATATATTAGGATGTCCCAGAAAAAAAAAATTTTGAATTTAATATTGTGCACTATACTGATACTTAATTCTAATTTAAGTAATATAAATTTAATTGTGATTTACATATATGTAAAATATATATAAAAACATTGTATATTTTGTGATCAATTCTGTTGTATTTTGTAATATAGAAAATAATATTAAATATGGCTAGTGTAGGGCATGTTGGAAAAGCTAGTGGAAGAAGAATTCTTTATCTGTTGGGGTACCCTCTCCAGATATTTTCTCCAAGTAGACTTCCAACCAGTGGGGAAGTTTGTCGCTGAGTTTACTGGATTAACCAGAGTCATGCCACTGCAATCAAAACATTGTCATCTAAAATCGGATGTTCTCTGGAGAGTACAGGCAAACTTAAATGCACTGGTGGTATGTGTTATGCTGATAGCAGAAACGAAATATCAAATGTGTGCATCATGAGGGAGCTGATTAACATTTGGAACAAGGCAGACTTTGATGAAAATTTTATCATCGTGAATGGTCAATTAAGTAAGTTACTAAATATAGGATATTTAGTTTTAGCAATTTTCTCTAGCAAAAATCTCTCATAAAAATTAAGTATTCTGTGAAGCATATTTTTCTGTGAAATATAATTACATATAAGTTTTTATACTATATTTTAAAATGTTGTAACTTTTTAATTTAGGAATAGAATCATTGCTCTGTATACCCAGTATATTAAAATTTTAAAGATGAGAACCCTAGAGATGAGCAAAGAAATTATGAGTCAACATACTCAAGAGTTCTTAGACAAAGCCAATGTTTTGTTTCCTTTACACAAGGAAGACATTTTCAAGTTAATTAGCCAAGATCCTAGAAGGAGTAAAGAGGCTGTAAAGCAGGATTCAATTTTTTTGAAAAGATGTTTGA
Organism: Hydra vulgaris; assembly: GCF_038396675.1. Taxonomy (NCBI): domain Eukaryota; kingdom Metazoa; phylum Cnidaria; class Hydrozoa; order Anthoathecata; family Hydridae; genus Hydra; species Hydra vulgaris. The sequence goes on from NC_088931.1 coordinate 24,466,452, forward strand.
AAATGGACATGGTCAAAATGTCCTACAAAAATGACAAAACATTTGCTGAAATAGTTGCTGAAGGTGAGGAAAGAATGAAAAACCGGCTGAGGAAGATGGTAGAAGAAGAGCAACAGGAGGAGAGACTGAAAGCAATTGTTGAGCAAAAAAAGAAAGTCTTTTACTGGAAAAAGCAGCAGAAGAAGAAGCTTTGAAAAATTTTGAGCAGGAATTCTCCAGTGGGTGTAGTGGAACAGATTATGTTTCAGACTTTGAAACTCCTACTGTAAAGAAAAAAATTTGTATGATTCAACCAAGATTTGCCTTCAACTCAGTCTGAATGATGTTTTAGATAAGTGGTTTCCATTTATAACAAGGTAAATAAGTATAAAAAAGTTAAGTATATTACAAGTATATATAAAACTTTAACTTAAAACAACTTAAATGTTACATAATTTAAAAAATGACAATGCTCTGTTTTTTTTTAGGTATCAAGTTAGTGTGAGAGCTAAAACAGCAATGTTTTCTTCCCTGTTCCAAGCTGGGCGAATAGATATTGACATGTTGAACATTTCTAAGTCACAGATGGCAAAAAAAACCATGAAATTATAGAGAATGGAGCACTTATAGTAAGAGACCAGAACCTGGATAAGATAAGGGGTTTAAAACTTGTTCTTTACTTTGACACAAAGTTGATCAAGCAGTACAGGACAGAAGTAAAGATTTTGGAAACAGTAGAAAGGTTGGCAATTAGTGTTTCCTCTCCAGAGACCCGCTCACTTGACTTTCTTCTGGGAATACTTGAAGTACCCTCCTCAAAAGGGAAAGATCAAGCACTGGCTATCCAAAGTCTTGTGGAATATTATGACTTAACAGACCAGACCATAGCTTGTTATGCTGACACAACTCGCTCAAACACTGGAAAACATAATGGTGCAATTAAAAATATTGCAGTTTATTCTCTACCTTGTTCAATTCTTTGGCTAATTTGCAGGTATGATGCTTTACTATATAAATTACAGGCATTTTTTTTCTTTTCATTTTTTCTGAGAGTAATGTCAGAAAATAAT